>NC_133617.1:220787816-220952816 GCF_048593235.1 Sminthopsis crassicaudata | reverse complement strand
TTATTGATGATAAAGGGAGATTTCCTAAGACAGACTCAATGAAGGTTAAAAGATTCAATACTTCCTGAACCAGGCTCGGGATGGTGGCAAGAGAGAGAGAGGGCCATTTCAAAACCTATTCATCACCAGAACTCTGTAGCAGAGTGCTATTTTAAAAAATATATATTATAATAATTGTTCATCATCCATCAGGTAATCATTGAGATAGGTTCTCATATGGATTAAAAATCCTTAATTGACATCAATGTGACATTAATGAGTTTTAATACTAGTTGTCTTCTCCTGCCTTGACTTGTTAGTCATTAAATTGGCAATATTCTCTATGTTTCATGATATGGAATATCTGTTTTTGTTTAAAAAGTTTGGTATCATGCCATTCTTATAGGTTTTTAACTTTTTCATATTTCCTATAATGCACATCAACTAAAGAAAAAGTTCTTTGGGGAGTGGAAAAAAAGAGCACTGAATAATTTGGAAATATGCTTTCCCAAGCTCTTAAATTATAACTGGAGAGAGATGTAGACACAGGATATTTAGTATGAAAGGAAACTAACTGCTTCTTAATAGTGGATGCCAAAAGACTAGTACTATACAAAAGCAGAAGAGAAAATTAAGCTCATGTGACTGAGCAGTTACCTCTGTTCTTCACTTCCTATATTCCCTTACAGTATACCTAATTCTGGGCATCAGAGCAAATAACAAGATGGAAATTCTATTAGGGTAATATACTTACATTCAACTCAACATAGAAAAGAACATCTCCAATAATTGTTATTGAGTACTGAGTTATCCTTTATAGAGAATTTATAGAATTTTTTAACTACAGATTACACAGGAAAATACATTGATGGTTTGTGAAGGTAGTACTCATATTGGTAAGATCACATAACTCTAAGTATCAAAATAAAACAAAATAAATACTTATTTTTCCATGCCTCCTCTAAAATCATAAAATCATTATGTACTGAGCTCCTGCCCCACATACCCAATAGGGCCATTTACATGCACATCTCTTCTCTGAATTGATTGAGATTGAGATTGAGAATTTACCCTTGAAATAAGAAGAGGTTGACATAATTGTAACTTTTGGTGAGGAAGTTTCCCAGTACTCGAGTTGGATAGCCACAGCGAATCTGGTAGGCAGACAGGCCAAAATAAACACATTTCACGAAATACCAAAGCTGAGCAACAAGGTTCTGGCTGAACTTCCTAGAATGAAAGAATATATAGAAAAATTCAGGAGCAGATATACTCTGCTGATCTAGGTGCTCAACATTAGAAAGTCACAGATCTTTTAAGTATTGAAAAAAGACCTTTTTATTTCAGGAAGTCATCCAGGTCTGTAGCTCTAGAGAAAGTTATTGCAAAGTTTATACATACTCTGATTCTCACTGAGGAATTTAGTATAATCATTGGGAATGAAATAAATATAGGAAGTTACAATATGGTTTCAAACAAAATGATGAGATCCTTTGTTTTTACAATCTTTAGACAAATTTAAGATTTTGTAGAAATCTTAAAGCTGAGTAATAAATTTTGCAAAAAAAGTTAAACAGGAAATGATGATTAGGCAAGATCTTAGGTCATTCTCCTCTATGACTAATGTGTTTCATTTAAGTTTTTTTTTTTTTTGTAAGAAATATTTTTTGTGTGTGTTTTGTATATTAGTCATATAAAAGTAAATTTACCAGGAGAGGAAGGACTATTTTTAAAAATTTAAACTTTGTTCATAGGATGTTGAATCAAGAGTGAAAGCCACTCATGGTACTTGGAGGATGTTAAGATCTGAGAGGTTCTCTTTTTTCCTAATTCTACTAGCAATAAACATTTCAAACAGCAATTATTTTCCTTTTTATCTTGAAGCTTATAGCGTTTGCTATCTATAAAAATCTATAATGCCCTGAAGGTTAATTAAAAATCTAATTAATATAGAATCCTGAAATCTCATTGAAAACTTAAAAGGATTTTTTCTTTACATTTAAAGTTCCTATCATAGATAGTAATTCTATGCATTTTATTCTTATTGATTTTACCTTTCTTGAAATTCGAGACAATGTCAAATTTATATTTTTATCACTCATAGCACCTAAATACTATGTATGTATCTGAAATGCATTCAATAAATATTTGTTGAATGCATGAGTTTACTCTGATGAGAGATCATGTAATGAACTTAAGGTGATCATATATTTTTTTTCTAGGTATTATATCACAGTTAATATCCTCAATCTAATCCTTTCCTTCCATTTATTTTTTCCTATTGCACAAAGATTTATCCATCCTACTTCTAACCTCAAAAAATTTAAGTGGCTCTCTAGGGTCAGTAGTATTTGATTCAGAAAGATTCAAGTTTCTTTGCCTAACATTTAAAACTATGCCAATATAGGAAGAACCTATATTTCTAGGCTTTTAATCACTGTGTCCCCTCCCCAACTTTATATTCTAGTGAAAGTGGACTTTGTGCCCACTGAAACATGTTCTCTAAAGTTTCAAGGAGTATACATAAGTAGTCTAATCTTTTCTCTGCCTTTGACTGTTATTTTTCCTGTGCCTGAAATGCCTTCAATTCCACAGTGAATTCTTTGAAAGCTAAATTCAAATGCTATCTTCTCTACAAAGGCTTTCCTGATCTCTTTTACCAGTAACAGCCTTCTTTTCTGAACTCAACTAATACTTTGTTGTGCTTCTCAATAAAATACTTATTTGTCATCTCTTGGTAACTGAGACTTATTTAGCCAAAAATACTTTTCTGTTTTATACTTTTTATATTTCATCTACCAGCATTGTTTTTTGTACTGATGATATGAAATCAACTTTATTTTTACCTGTATCTCATAGAGTTCCTCTCTTCTTTTAAGACAAGTACCATCTTCTTCAGAAGACTTTCCACATTCTCCCAACTCTTATTACCTTCCCTCTCAAAATTACTTTTATTTAACTATTTTGGAAGTATTTGTGGTTATTTATTTTATACTTATTCTCTCCCTCTCTCTCCCCCATCTCTCCTTTTCTACCTTCCCCTTCCCTTCCCTTTTCTTCCATTCCTCCTTCTCTTCATCCCCCATTTTTCTTTCTATTTGCTAAGTGGTTCATTGGACAGAGCTCTAGACCTAGAGTCAGGGAGAACTGAATTCAAATCCTGTCTCAGATACTAACTATATGATCCTATCAGATTTTTTTAATCTTTAAGATGGGGATAATAATAGTGCCTCTCTCCAAATGTTTCAAGGAACAAGTGAGATAATATTTATAAGGCACTTTGCAAACCTTAAAGCACTATGTGAATACTAGCTCTACACACACACACACACACACACACACACACACACACACACACATGTACAACAATGGAAACTTTTTACTTCCAATGAGGAAGCCCAATGAGGAGACATTGAGACATACATGTACACATACAGATACACACATACTTGACACATGTATAGCATAAATATTTGGTATATGTGTAATATACATTTAGTATATGTGCATATATAAATATGTATACTTAGACTCTCTCTCTCTCTCTCTCTATATATATATATACAAATACTTCATGTGTACATATTTGTTACTGATATATATATATATATATATATATATATATATATATATGTATTTGGTGAAGAGGAATACGTGTTGTTATTGTTCAATTATTCAGTCACATCTAACCCCTCATGACCCATTTTTATGGGATTTTCTTGGCAAAGATAGTGAAATGGTTTGCCATTTTCTAATTTAATGAATTAGGCAAACAGAAATTAAATGGCTTTCCCAAGATCACACAGCTAATGAGACTGGACTTGAACTCCAGGTCTAGCAATTAAATTCACTGAACTACCTAGCTGTCTACGCGCGCGCGTGTGTGTGTGTGTGTGTGTGTGTGTGTGTGTGTGTGTGTATGTGAGAGAGAGTTTGTATATATTACCTGATGTATATATGTATGCTTGGTGTATATATTTTGCGCACATATAAAACTGTAACTACAACAAATATATTTGTTATATATGTATATACACACACATATATTTGTTGAATATATTATAAACACACACATATATTTGGTGTATATATAAATATATTAGAATTGGTATATAATTATATACTTTCATGTATGGATGTATATATATATGTATAAATGTAGCTTAAAATTTAGTTTTAGATTTTTAGAATGCTAAGTAAATCAGGCTGTCTCTATAGGTTTAATAACTTGTTTATTTAATGATCCCTCTAGTAGATTCCCTTTCTACTAAATTACTATACTAGCTCCACAAGTGTAGGGGCAATATAGTATCTAAGCTTTGGCTCCCACAGTGACTAGCACAGTTCTTTGCACATAGCAAATGCTTAGTAGATAGTTTCTGAGTAACTGAATGGAGACACTCATGAATAAATACATCTTCGTTGATCTCTATCACACTAATATTTTTTATTTTTTTTAAAGTTTTTTTATTTTCAAAATATATTCATGGATAACTTTTCAATATTAACCCTTGCAAAACCTTGTGTTCCAAAATTTTCCCTTCTCCCCACACCCTCCCCTAGATGGCAAGTAATCCAAAATATATTATACATGTTAAAATATATATGTTACATGCAATATATATATGTATATATATATATATATATATATATATATATATATATATATATATATATATATATATATATATATATATATATATATATATATATATATATACAATTATCATGCTGCACAAGAAAAATCAGATCAAAAAGAAAAAAAACCAAGAAAACAAAATGCAAGTAAATATCAACAAAAAGAATAAAAATGTTATGTTGTGATCCACACTCAGTTCCCACAGTGCTCTCTTTGGATATAGATGGCTCTCTTCACCACAAGATCATTGGACTGGCCTCAATCATCTCCTTGTTGAAAAGAGCCATGTCCATGGTGATATATTTTTAAAAGACCATTAATAAATATTTTATCTTTGAGCCATCCATGAATTAAAATTTTGATGGCAATATCTGAAAAGAGGTGGAAAAATCAATTTTTAATATCAATAGATTCTAAGCACACAGTTTAGAATTGTAAGACACTGGATTTTGGCTAACTGGCAGCTTGGCATGGAAGTTGGAGAGGTACATGACCCTAGTACATTATGGATGAAATGTTCTGAAATAAAGTCAGTTTGATTTAGAATCATAGACAATTTAAAGCCTATTTTGGCTTGGAACACAATGTAAGGAAAGTAGAAATATATATATATTTTTACCTCTCAGTCACACCTGGCAAGATGAAGAACATCCAGAAGTGTATTCCAAATACAAGAATGACTTGGAAAATCACCTTTCCCAAAACAGTTTTCCGGAGATATAATGCTCGATCTACCACCATGGTTCCAAATTGAATGAGCACCATTACCAAAAATGCCTCAGGGACCTGGTCTTCTGATAATGAAGATGTGATGTCTGCTGCTGCTGAGTGTTTCTGGGCAAGACAGAGAAAACAACATCCAAATGAAATTTTCCTGACAAGGAAACTCCCTTTCCATAAGGATATTCTAAACAAATATAAGAGTAAAACCTACCCCAAAGGCCCAAAAGCCAAACACTATGATGATAAAGTCCACAGTGTCAGCAAGAAACATCAGCACATATACATCAGTCACAGCGCTGTAGTCTGGGTGGATGAGGTTATAAAAGAATTGTCGGATGGGCACATATATCTGGAGGGTCCTGAAAAATAAGTACCACATTCCCACTGATGTCAAGAAGATCATAATAGATAGAAGCATGGCATTATATCCTTTGAGTGGCAATGGCTATTTCTCCTTCTTTCCCCCATTGTAGCCAGGAGTTTACATTGATGCCTATCTCTAAATCCCAGGGTATTAATGCTTGAAGTTTGAATTCTGTCCATCAAAACTGCCCAGATAAGAAAAAAGAAAACTTCAATAATCCAGAACCTCACATTAGTTCATCTGTTTTCTGTGCAGAAGAATACTTAGTCAGTTAGGTGCAGTAGGTAGCTGGAGTTGAAGTTAGGAAGATCTGAATTCAAATCATACCTTAATTGTGTGACCCCAAGCAAGTAACTTGACCTTTCTCAGTCAGTTTCTTCATCTTTAAAATAGGAATAATAATAGCCCCTACTTCCCAAGATTGCTGTGAGGATTAAGTAAGATTTATAGGAATAATATATATTATAAGCATTTAAGTGAAATATGTTAGGTATTTGTTATTTTAGCTACCATGAATGGTCCCCAGTTCTCCTGATCATTCACTTTGTTCTGTCTTCTAGTACTTGGAATCTATTACTTCTTGTCAGTCTGTCTGGTCTCTGATATACTGACAATTGTCCAGTCATTTCAGTTGTGTGTAACTCTTTGTAGAACCCCTTTGGGATTTTCTTGGCAAAGGTATCAGAGTGGTTTGCTATTTGCTTCTTCAGATAATTTTACATATGAGGAAACTGAGGAAAAAGAAGTTAAATGGATTTTCCAGAGTCACACAGTTGTCTGATTTGAACTCAGGAAGATGAATCTTCCTGAATCCAGGCTTGGTACTCTATCCACTGTATCATCTAGCTGCTTAATCTACTGTATGCACTGATACTATTTTTGTTTTTGGAATTAATTTAATTCTTCACAGAGTCATAGGATTTTGGAACTGAAAGAAACTCAATAGCCAGCTAGTCCAATCCAGGCCCCAAAGAAACCCCCACTTGTTTAATAAGTGATCATCCAATCTTTGAATGGAATCTTTCAATAAGAGAATGTCCTCTTGAGGCAGCCTATTCCACTTTTGAATAGCTATAAAGACTAAAAGTATCAGAGATTGGACAAGTAGGTAGTGAAGTGGTTAGAGCACTGACCTGGGTTCAAATATGATCTCACACACCTACTAGCTTGTGAACACTTCACACTATCTGCTTCACTTTCCCCTTCTGTAAAATGAACTGGAGAAAGAAATGTCAAACCACTCTAGTATCTTTGCCAAGAAAATCCTAAATGGAATCACAAAGTGTCAGACATGACTGAAAAGATTGATCAACAGCAAAGGTTAAGAATTTAATTTTCATTCAATAATAAACCCTATTTTCTTTGGAATTTACAATGTGGTTGTCTAACAACAATTTTGTGAGATAGTAGCATTATTGATTATTATAGAAAAAACAAATGCCTATTAATCAAAAAACAAAAGAATAATGATAAGATCAGTAAAAAATTAGCTACTAACTGTTGCCGTGAAGGAAAAATGCTCATCACTGTCAAGATTATACAAAAAATGGAGTACAAGGGACTGTTAAAAGACAATTTTTTTATTGATAAAACTAGTCTTTTTTCATGCAAGACTATACCAAAGCCACTGTCAAAATGAAATAAAGAATAAATAAATGAAAAAATACATTTATTAAATGTTTAATATGTACCCAGCACACTATTAAGTGTTTAAGAATACAAATACAAAAGCAAAAACAATCCCTGCACTGCTAGGAGAGGGTTGCTGGATTCATTGTGCAAAATGAGCCATGCATTTTTTGGTATGTGATAGATGCCTGGATTTGTTTTACTTGATTGTGCTTATTTGTTATTAATTATGATTCTATTCTTGTTTTACATGGTTAGCTTCTTACCTCAAATCCTTGCCTTACTGACAGCCAGTTATGGCATGGATAATGGGAAGGGCCTATTAGAAATTGTGGTTGCTTGGTTTTAATTTCTGCTTTATATATTGATTTCTGGGACTCCAAAGTTACTTTTTTTTTTTTTTTTTTTTGGCAAGGCAATCAGGGTTAAGTAACTTGCCTAGGGTCACAAAGCTAGTAAGGGTTAAGTGTCTTAAGGTTGAATTTGAACTCAGATCCTCCTAGCTCCAGAGCTAGTGCTTTATCTATTGCACCACTTACCTATCTCTGACTCCAAAGTTATTTGTTTGTTTTGTTGCCTATACAATAGGATAGGGTTGTGTGAAAGGATAAAGTATATTCCAAAAAGTGGTATAGACCCCATTGGTCTTGAGGTCAAAAATGCTAGATTCAATTTCTGGTTTTGATTCTCTAGCTAAATAACTGTGAGAATGTCCCTTAATTCCCTTCAGTCTCACCTTCCTCAACTGAGAAATGGAGATGTCCTACCTTCCTTATAGGGTACCTGAGAGAAAAGCAACCTGTAAATCCCTAAGTGCTACCAATATGTGAGCTATTATTGTAAGAATAAAATTACACAGATTAAATGTGTCTACAGGAACATTTCATTTTAAAATCTGCTTTTGTAAGTATGGGAATGCTTAATGCACATCAGCAAACATTCATCAAATATTTATTATGTGCAAGGAAGCCTGACTTTCATATGATGCTTCCCCATAAAAAGAGCTATGCCCATAGAAATGGAAGCACTTTTTCTGTCATCCTACATAATATCATTATAAAATAATTGACTCTAGGTTTCCAGCTCAACAAGACAATAAATAAACTAAACATTTCCAGTTCTCACTTTTTTATAGTGAATGCTTTTGCTTTGATGACATGCTCTTGGAACTTTTCCATATACAGCTCCTTTTTGCTCTTTTGCTTAATGCTGAGTACACTGCTTCCTTTTTGACTACTGTTCCGGGTACTAGTGCTGCCTAGAAATAAAGAGGAACACAGATATTGTATGAGAAACAGTTTACATTAACGTCATAGTCACATGAAATCTGTGTGGAATTATTTAAGAACATATAGAATGAATTAAAATTATTTAGGGATGATGTATATAGACATGCATGTCTTCAGTGTTATTTTCAGAGTATTCCAACCATAGATTTAAAATTTGTGACTTTAATCTACTTTCAAAAATAATTATACACAAAATTTGGTTTATGACTATATAACTTCATTGTCTAGAATTATTAATATTTTGTTTTTCAAACACTAATGAAATGTATAAGAAATTATAAAAGGAAAATAAAGTTTGCAGTACTGAAATGAGAATCAGGAGTTGTGTTTTCTGTAGACTTTACTTGAGACCCACTTTTTACTTTACAACAAATGAATAGTGAGTCAATCATACAGGGAGAATATGAAACATGAGTTCTATAGAAACATTAGTGCCTGAAAAAGAATGAAAATCTAGTATGTTGGGAAGATCTTAAATTGTAATAGCATAGTGAGGTAGATAGCATTGTTATCATTCTCATTTTACAGATGAGGAAAGAATGTCTGAGAGATATTGAATGACCTGCCCAGGATTATACAAATAGTAAGAGACAAGATTGTCTCTTACAAATAAATAGTAAGGAGACAGGATTTGAATTCATGTCTTTCTGACTCCAAGTTTAATGCTCTATTCCTTCTTCTCCTTAGCAGCCTAATTCCTAGGGCTCTTAACCTGTAAAAATCACACAGAGTTAGAAAGGAGGATTTATAATTTTCATCAGTAGAGAGAGAATCCTTATTAGTACTCCCCAACAAATCATTCAAAATAAATAAAATTTTTAAAAGGCCCTAACCCTTTACATCATTGTTCATCTTCCTCTGCATTAATACTCAATTTTGGCTTACTCCTAACATCTGCTGTCTTTGCTCCTATCTGTAGGCTGCTGAACGAAGGTGGAAAAAATCATGAGTTTGCTGATTTGATCCACTATAAATTTATGTTACATAATATTAATAGAGCCCTTATGGCAGCAAGGTAATCCTTTTATTTCTTTCTAGTGGATTCATTATTTCACTCACCAAAATAGCTTTTCCATTTTTATCCCTTTTCAAATATCCCATGGTTCCCTATAAAATGATTGTTGTTGTTGTTCAGCCATTTTTTAACTCATATCTGACTCTTTATGACTCCATTTGGGATTTTCTTGACAAAGATAATAGAGCAGTTTGCATTTCCTTTTCCAGCTTATTTTACAGATGAGGAAACTGAGGCAAGCAAGATTAAGTGACATGTTTGGAGTCTTCTCTCTGGTAGTAACTTCAATTCATCCTATCTATATCCTATTTGTGTATAAGTTGTCTTCCCTAATTGTCTCCTTTATTAAGTTGAGTTCTTTAAAAGCAAGAACTTTTTTTTTTCTTTTTTATCTCCAGATTTGGCATAGTTAAGATAATATGTTTTTATTAAGTGCCCATTAACACATAATAGGTACTCAGTAAATGTTTGGTAACTTTTTAATCTAGATTTTTAATTTCCTTGGTGGAGAGAACCAAAGTTTGTAAGCCTCACCTATCAATGGAGGTAAGCAACTTATCTGTGAGAGAGTCTTAGAGAATTACCTGTGTCAAAGAGAAATTAAGTGATTTGTCCTTAAAGATGAGATGTGGGATCCTCCTAATTCCAAGGCCTATTCCAATTCTATTCTCATTAAAGTAAAATATAATAAACAAACATGACATGTTAACTGTATATTTCTGATAGTTTTTCCTAAGGATTAATGTATTTTCTTGTAAATAATTTCAAGCTCTTCAGTTGAAAGTACAAAATTCTAAATACTCATATTCCATCAATATGCTGAGGTCCACTATTTTTGCTATTACTATCACTTTATATTGATCACTGCCGGCAAGAGATCCAAAACTCATTTCCAGAAATAGTCTAAAATTTAGTTAACACAAGTTTTTAGTCTTCTAAATTTCTAACAAAAGTTGCAGTTATCACCTAGAATATCTTTAAGAAAAACTCTTATGCTAATGTTGCCAATTAGTGGGAAGAATACCTCTCTTAGATCTGTTTGAGGAGAAACTAGATCTGTGGGACAGGTGTGAGTTACTGCTGGAGCTCTTTCGTCTGATGGCTGCCTGTTGCTCTGGGAAGTGGACATGTACTGATTCCACTGATGCTGCAAGATTGATAGATTTCAGAGAGTCAGAGGAATCTCTTCTTCCCGTGTTTAGTGAGAGTTCATCATCAGAGTCATCTTTATTGGTCCCAGAATCAACAGTATCATCTTCATCCCATAAACCATGACACTGAAAAAGGATAGGAAGTAACAAGTCATATTGCTAGCATAAAGGATAATCAATATCTAGCACTGATTAAAAAAATAACACAAATGAAAACAAATTAACACCATTCCCAGGATCTGGTAATAGCTATTGAAGAATTTCAAACTGGATTTCTTTTGTTTGCATTTCACACTAAAAAGCATTTCACAATTCTCCCAGGAGTAAGAAAGAAGAGGAAAGTGATAAATAGAGGAATGAAAACAAAACTTGGTAAGATTAGTAGAGTTTAAAAAGATGCAATTTTATTTTTGTAAAAATGTGTTCTTTTTATTTATTAGCATGTATTGTGTTCTTACTATGAATCAGCCACTAGACTGAGTTCTGGGGATATAAAGAAAGGACTGACAAAATAGTTCCTTCCCTTAAGGAGCTTATATTTTAAAGAAGCCAAAATGCAAATACATGGGTACAAATAGTATACACAAAACAGAAGTCAATATGAGAGTGGAGGACATTAGTGGGAGAGAGAAGACTCAACAAAGGTCTCCTTCCTGTAAAAGATGGGTTTTAATCTTAATCTTTAAAGTTACCTTAAAATCAGGTAATCTAAGGGCAAAAAGTGAAGAGGAAGAGCATTTCTGAAATGGGGGAAAGTTAATGTAAAGGCATAGAGATGGTAGATAGAATATTGAACCCATGGATCTTCAAATGGGCCATTGTAGTTGTAAATGGAGAGGAATTAAATATAACAAGGCTAGAAAGGTGGTGAGTGATTGGATATAAAAAAACCTTTCAATATCAAATGCAAGATTTTATATTTTATACTAGAGATAATAGAGAGTCTCTGTTCACTGAGAAGTTCACTGGGACATGGCCAGCCCTACATTTTAGAAAAAAATCACCTTGGCAACTGGAGGATGAGGAGAGACTTAAGGCAGAAGGATCAGATGGAAGATTATTGCACTAATTCAAATGAGAGGAGATGATGGCCTCAATTGAGTTGGTATATGTGTGCATGGAAAGTAGGTCATGTATATGAGAAATGTGAATGCAGAAAGACAAGCTTTGGCAATAGACTAACTACATGGGTGAAAGAGAGTAAGAAGTTGAGGATGATATTGAGGTTTTGAATATGGATGACAAATAGTTGCATAGGAAGGAGGAAAACTGGGAGAGAACAATGTCATGGGAATCCAAAAGGAGAGAGTATACAGGAAGTAAGGCTTATCATCAGTGTTATATGTTGCAGTTAGATCAAAAAGGGTTAGAGCTAAGAAAAGGCCATTTGGTTTGCCAATAAGATCAATTGTAACTTTAAGAGAACATTTAAAATGGGCAGTTTGGTGATGTTGTGGATAGAGTGCAGAGCCTGGAGGCCTCAGACATTTACTAGCTATGTGACCTTGGATAAATCACTTAACCCTGTTTGCTACAGTTCCTCATCTTTAAAATGAGTTGGAGAAGGGAATGGCAAATCTTTTCAGTATCTTTGCCAAGAAAACCCTAATTGAAGTTATGAAAAGTTGGGCATGACTGAAAAATGACTTAAAATAAATTATAAAAAGAACAAAAGGGAAAAAGCCAAAAAAACTAACCAATCCATCAACATTCTGCCAAAATATGTTTAGTCCCTTACCTCTTCAAAGAAGTAAAAAGATCTTTTTTTCCTTAATGGCCAAATTTGTTCATTAAACTCCTTTTTTGGGGAAAACATAGCATTTTTAGATAGCACAACTCATTATTCAGTTTTATAGATTTAAAATATAAATATGCACATGAATTACACATGAACATGTTTTACAAGAACATACACACATATGTATATATTAAACTTTAGTGTCTGTAAATGGGTAAATAGTATAATAATTCACTTATTATATATTCATTAATAAACCACTCCAAAAATAGAAAATAACACAGAAACTTATCATACATACATAACATTATTAGGGATTTCTGGACAAGATATTCCAGTTATGAAAAGAAGGCAGGCTACCCAGTTCCTTTATATCTACTTCAGCAAAAGCCTGAAGTTGATACTAGAACACAAAACAATTGAATAACTTAATGAAAAATTACAGTATATAACATTTTGCCCCCTAGAAATGCAGGAAAAGTAAAGGAATCATTCCAATGAGGTAAAAAGCAATATTATCAAAGATGGAAAACATGTAGCGTACCAGACTCTGTGTCTAGAAGCCACAAGAGTAGAGTCTAAAAAAGCCCCAGAATGATCAGAAGGCTCCGGAATATGAGCTATGAAAGCATGATAGAGGACCAATGTAGTGACCAGGGTAGTGTTGACCAGCACATTGTATGAGCTTTTCATATTGAGATACCTCAGGCTCAGGGTGTTTAGGGTCCCTAACATTCTGCCCTGAGATACATGAGATAAACACAGACATCCAGCACTTTTAATCTTAAAGATCCTGAGAAGCCCAACCTCAGAAGGCAGAAAACAAACATAAAACCCCAGCAGATGCATAACCTTTGATTCCGTTGTGTTTCTTTTGGGTCTGAATCCCAAAGAAATCATAAAAGAGGGAAAAGGACCCACCCACATGTGTGAAAATATTTGTAGCAGCCCTTTTTATAGTAGAGGAACTGAAAATTAAGTAAATGCCCATCTCTTGAGGAATGGCTGAATCAATTGTGGTATATGAATGTAATAGAATAATATCCTATAAGAAATGATGAGCAGACTGATTTCAGAAAGCATGGGAAAACTTACATAAATTGATACTGAGGTAAGTGAGCAGAATCAACAGAACATTATACACAGTAAGAGCAAGATTATGTGATGATCATCTATGATGGAATTAACTATTTTCAATAATGAGTTGATTTAAGGGAATTCCAATAGACTTGGGATGGAAAATGCCATCCACAACCAGAGACAGAACTATGGAGACTGAATGTGGATTGAAGCATAGTGTTTTCACTTTTGTTGTCATTGTTTGATTGCTTGTTTTTTTTTTTCTTTCTTGCATTTTTTAAAATTTTGATTTGATTTTTCATGTATAACAAATATGGATATATCTTTAAAAGAATTGCACATGTGTGACCTATCTAAGATTGCTTTCTGTCTTGGGGAAGGGAGAAGTAAAGGAAGAGGGAGAAAAATTTGGAACACAATGTTTTACAAAAATGAATGTTGAAAACTACCTTTACATGTATTTGTAAAAATAAAATACTACTGGAAAAAAAAGAAACCAGTAGAATTTATGGTGAAACCAAATAGAAAAGACCATCTTATCTAAAAGCCCAGTAATGGTAGAATGCCCCAATTCAAAAATTCGGTGACATTTACCAGTAACAACAATTATTGTAAAGCTATCTCCGGAGAAAGTGTCATCAAATACTCAAAAGGAAAAGATGAATTTTTACATGTACCACATAAATATATACAAGAAATGAAGAGATCAAAATCAATTAAACATTTGAGGAAATATTAGAAGGAAAATAAGTAACTTAAAAGAGAATATGGTAAACCTTACCCAATAAATGGAACCCCTGAAAAGCAGGAGTCAAAATATATATATCAATGACTCCATGAGATAGTAAGGTATATGAAAAAGAAATCAGGGATTGAAAAAAAAAAAAGGAAGAAAATATAAACTTATGTCCAAAACAAATGACCTTGAAAACATGTCAAGGAGAGAGAACTTAAGAATCATCTTGAAAGCTATGATTAAAAAAGCCTGAACTCTATATTTCAATGAATCATATGAGAAAACTACCCAGATCTACTAGAACCAGAAGGCAAAATAAATATAGAAAAGACTCCAGTGATCATTTCCTTAAAGGAATTCCAAAAACAATACCACAATCTAAATTCAGATCTTTTATATTAAAAAATACTGCAAATATTCAGAGAGAAGTAATTCAAGCAAAGAAATCACAGAATAAGACAAAACCTGGAATAGAGAGGAGATATTGGAAGACAAGAGGCAAAAATATAGATTTACAATCAAGAATAATTTAGTCTCAAAACTGAACATAATTCTATAGGGGAAAAGGGATAATTAATAAAAAGACTCTCAGGTATTTATGTTGAAGAGACCACAACTATGTAGGGACTTTGAAATCTAAACCATCCAGAGAAAATAAGAAAAGTAAAATTATTTTAATAAATGGAAAGAATTATATCATGATGTGGTGCTTAATATTCTAACAAAGGCAGAATAAAACAATTGTTCCTTCATAATCTTAATGTCTTTCATAGGTTTTGTACAAATTACATGAGGAAAAATAAAAATCCTATGCCTTTTGGCTTTGTTCTGAAGTTTTGAAGAAGGGAAAAAAGAGAAATTAAAAGGAGGGACATAATAATTAAAAAAGGAAAGAAGAAGGGATGGAACTTGCAATTTCTCATAATTGGGATATATTAGAAGAATATGCAAGCATGAAGGAAGAAAGAAGTGGGGAGAATGAGCATCAAATGAATCTTCTTTTCTAAAAGAGAAAGGAGGGATGAACATACATGCATTGGTGTAAAATAGATCAAACTGAAGAGAAATAAATGAAAATTGGGGAAAGAGGTTTTAAAAGGTAGGATAATACTGGGTCAAGAAGTCAAAAGCAAAAGAATTCCATGATCCCAAAGAAGGGATTAAAAAAGGAAATGGAGAAAGGGAAATAGTTAAAATCTACAGCGGAGGTGATTTAATTTGTCTCTTCGACAACTAGGAGTAGTTGAACAAATTATGGTGTATGAATGTTATAAAATATCATTACCCCATAAGAAATGACAAAAGTGATTGTTGCATATGACTGGAATCTAGATTTCATTGGCATAGAAAATTCTTGCTTAGAAAACACTGTTGATTAATTTAGATTGAAAACTCCTGAAATCTATAATCTTAGAGAGTTTCCTTGGTTAATGAAGAGGCAAGCAACTTTTCTACAGTTATACAGTCCGAATATATTGGAAGGAACCTGAACCAAGATATTCCTGACCCTAAGGCCATCCACTAACTACCATACCACGCTGCTTATTAGTGAGCTGTTTCTAGATCCCTACTTATATTATAGCAATTTCCTGCTGAAGTGATAATTATCAAATGTCTATAGGACCTAATTTAAAATTTTCTTTTTGTCAATTAAAGTCCATTATAATCTGATTCCATCTACCTATCTTCTACTGTTCTTCCTTGTTTCAGGCAAGGAAGTCTCCTCTCTGAATCCTATATTCCAAAAAAAAATTCAAAAAAGAAGATATACAAAAATAAATGTGATACAGTTTAGAAAATACTCAAGTATAGAGTTCATAGATTTCATAATCATTCTTATTTCCATTGTCCTATATCCATGTTTTTTTGTTTTTTGAATAAGTCACCTTTCTACTTTTCTTTACTGATACAAACCTCATCCATTTTTTCATTACTTAGTTAAGTTCCATTTCTTTAATGTTTTCTTAGATTTCTGTGGGCCGCAATGAACAATCACTCCTGTGAACTTCAAGTGCATTTATTATAAATCTGTTTCCCAAAGCTAAACACTTGCTTATATACTGCCTTGTATTCTCTAATTTTCTTCAATTTTGTAGTTATTATTTCTCTAAAGTCTTGTAAACTTCTCAGGGGATAGACAATATTTCTTTTATGCTTCTCCTATCTCTTATACCTGGGTATCAATAAGAGTATACACATCCTATGAGAAGGATTTGTTGATTGGTCACTTGTAGTACCTTTAAAATTGATCTGTGGAAGAAAAGAGCCAAGAGTTGAATAAGATCATAAAGCACATAACCCTCTTTTTTCTCCACTCCAATGATGTTTGGTGGATGGTATGGCTTATCTTTGTAGAAATCCAGATTCTTGTTCCAGGGAAAGAAACCAAATTGGAAGAAATATTTGATGACAATGGCTACCTGTGTAGAAATGGTAAAAACATAAGTGATAGGTATATTCTCAAATTTTCATTGATTATATGGCAGAAAAATAATTACAATGGAAATAATTTTCTTACAGTTTTGATTGCAATATATTAATAAAGTAATCTAAGATAAAAACAGCATTTGGGGGGTTATTCACTTAAGAGTAATATGGTATAGTGCCTATCAGGTTAGCCTTAGCTTCAGGAGGACATAGATCCAAATTATGCCTTTTACACATAACAGTTTTGTGATAATGGGGAATTTACCTAATCTCTCAGCAACTTCATTATTTTAAGATTATAAATTATAAAGCAGTTATTAATGTGATTAAGTGCAAAGTTTCTATGCCAGGAGTTCTCTAAATCAGATGTAGTCATGAGTCTTTCTTCCTCCCCTCAAATCAATTTTACAGCAAGAATAATGTTTTATTCAAACAAACATTTCACTAATGAATGGACATGATAGGTCTGTCCCACAATCATACATGGCACTTTTAATTATTCATTTTTAATTCTGTTTTCTCCCTCCCTCTCGCCTTTCCTCTCTCCTCCTCTCCCTCCCTCCTTCTCCATCTTTCTTTGTCTTTCTGTCATTCTTTCTTTTTCTTTTCTTCTTCCACAGATCCATTTATGTGATTTGGACTGGCACTGTCACAATGCCAGAGTAATTGGATGTTTCATAATAGTAATTATTTAGTTTTGAAAGGCTAGGAACATTTATTCTTGTGGTTTTATTGTATCCTCTATTCCAGCTCATTTACTATCATTTGTGTGCATATTTGGGGGTTATATTTCACTAAAGCTTCACTTTTGTTATATTTTTCTTCCTCAAGCTATCTTTTGCAACTTAAAAGGGGATAAAACGCAAGCAAAATGGTTTTTATGCTTTACCTCTCTAATTATAAAACATCTAGAATAAGATAAAGCTGAAATTAATTTAAAATTAGCTGTGAGGACAAGCTGAAAATTTAACTTATCCATATTTCACTTGCCTACAGATAGGACTAAGAGTTCACTTCTTTATATTGAGCCTGTGTTAGTTTAACCTCTTTTGAGACTCAAATCTCAAATATATGTAACAGCTCATTACTTTCATTTGAACAATGTTAAGAAACATGTATTAATTTTCAAGTTGAAATATTGAAAAAAACAAAACTTTCTCAAGTACCAGTTCAGATCAATTCATCAAATAGTGACGAAGCAGCTTCTATGTTTAAGGTATGATGCTAGGTCTTGGAGTCACAAAGATGAAAATAAATGATATAGTCTCAAGATCTTTTTACACTTGTAGAAAATATTGAGCACCCTCCAAAAAACTTTTGTTTATGTGGGTTATATATTTTGATACTTATTATATTAGAAATTAAAACAAAATGATTGTGTAAATAGATTTGACTTTGTAGATATTCTGAGTCTTGCTGACCCCCAAGGGTCTTTGGATCCAAACTTTGAGAACTACTTGTATAGAGTCTGTTGGAAAAGGAATTTCAAGTTGATTCCCCGCCCCCCTTTTTTTGAGTTAAGAACTATTCAACTCAAAAACCTGTTGAAGGCTGGGATCAAACACTGAGTTAGGGTCTATAGGAAAATACCTACTACTTCAGATTTCTAACTGACAACCAGCAAAATACAGTAGAAAAAGTACTGGATTAGGAGTCATCAATGTGTAGTTGCAATAACAGCTTTGTTACTTATGAATCGTGAGGTCTTAGAGAGTTGGACCAGATGATGTTAAAAGTACTTTCCAGCACTAATGATCTATGAATGTCTATGGATATTTGGAATTTTGTTTTTCTAGTTTTATTGTAACACATCTGTTCTGTATCTTGAAGAGCATTTGCACACATACTTGTTTTATATACTACTTTTCAGAAACTTACTAACACATAAAACAAAACTGAGATGTAAGAAGTATATAGGTACCATATGATAATTTACATACCTCTGTATAGACAATGGCTGTCATCCAGAAGCGCCTACTGGGCCTAGGAACTGACAACATGGCCCAAAGGAAGATAAGGATAGGAAGTACAAGGGTAATCATGGAAGCAGAGATCATGTGATTGAGTATAATCACAAAATAACACACCATTTCTGAACGGGCCACTAGAGTATTATAGAGTGCATAAAACAGAAGCAAGAATCGAGGCTGATCAACATAAAATTTTTCTGACTCTTCTAGCTCTTCATCATGAAACATCCTGTAAAAGAAATAAGCCCAGAAATTATAAGAAAAAATAATTTTCATTTTAAAATGTTTGTCTTCTCTCAGATGTTTCTGATTTGTATTAGGCAGTTAGCTATAAATTTACTTGGAATTAAATATTTCAACAATTCTGTGAAATGAGAAAGGTTAAGATAATGAATTCCCAAGAGATTCAGTTTCATCTTGTTTGTTTATTATGAACTAATTCCTGTTTTTCTTATTTTCTTTTTTCTTTCCTTTACTTTCTTTTATCTTCTAAAGCTCAGTTCAACTATCACCTTCTTCAATATGCTTTTCCTTATTTCTTGTGTTCTTGGTTCTGCTCCACTCTATTACTTCTAATTTGTTTTGTTTATATTCTGTACTTACTTGTGTGTATTCCCCAACAAGAATATTATCTTTATGAGTGAAAGGATTGCTTTTTTATTTGTTTCCTTAATGTCTAGTATAGTGTCTGGGCAATAGAAAACATTGATTAAATGTTTGTTTATTGAGATCCAATTAAAAAAGATGCATTTAGCTATGTATCTTATTGGACTGGGAGGAAATCTTGGAATTAAGAAGAGTAAGGTTTAAGGCTTGTCTCTGACACATACTAGCTGTGTGACCTCAGACAAGTCAATTACTATTCTAAGATCATAAATTGAAAAACTGTTTCTGATTCACTTGGCAAAGGAAGTTTCCAAATTAGGAAATAAATGAGATAAAATTAGGAAATAAACATGAATTCTGGGGGAAAACCTATTCCTATTGTTGTTAGAATATAATTTAGTGTTCTTAATTAGAATAACTTATAGGGCTGAAGTAGGAGATTTTATGAATATATTTTTCCTACATGTCTCATATTCAATATGGCTAGGAAAAGACACCTGATATAGGCATAAAATCATGTTTTCCCAAAAATATTTCTCTTCAAGATGGTAGAAAAACAATTTTGAAAATAATTTTATTCTTTATTTTATAATAATGTTTAATTTTTTTTCTAAGCCTCATCTTGTAGGGTGAGTGAATAGAATTTTAAGATTGTATCTTTATAACATAATGCATCATTCAGATGAAAAGTTAAAAAAACAAACAAAACAAAGATTAACAGAACCTCTTGGCTTCTCCCCCAAAACAATTACAACAAATGTCAGAAGATAGATTGAGTTGTTCCTTGAATAGAAACTATTTTAGACACATGGTCTCCTAACAAAATTTTGTTAAGTCCTGTGAAATGACCTGCTCAAAATAAAGCTGGACTTGGATAGTAATTAAGCATTTTTAGTAATGAATAACTGTTGCATTCATGATCAGGACAAACTGCATACATTTCAAGAGAAAATATTATGGAAGGCAAAATCATAGCACTGGCATTTCCCTTTCTCTATAGAAGCAGGGATTGAGAAATTGTTCCCATATCTATTAGAATTTCCCTTGTATTAGTGGTGAGAAAAGGAAGCCTGGCTAGAGAGTAAAGTTGATGGAAAGTCTCAAAAAATAATAATGTTTTGTATATTTTCTGATTTCTTACTTGTTTAAAAGAAGTTCACTAGCTGTCAGCTCATGTGTCAAAGGGAGTGGGATGCTTATCTCCGACTTATCTGTCCGGCTGTCATCTGGACTCACTACCATATGGTTCTTGTCATCAGAGGCATCATGGGAACCAAAGGAGAGGCGTTCAAAGCTCACTGCTTTGCTATAGGAAGGTGGAGCTTCTACATCACCATCCACAGTATCTATTGTATCCACAGTCTCCATAGTGGAATACTGTGGCAACTCAGCATCTGAGGTGAGATCCACCTCCACTGAGTCCTCATCATACTCATCATCTTCTTCATCTTTTAGTTCAGGCAAAGGGCCCACTACTTCTTCTTCTTGCTCTGCTTCTACTTCCTCAATAGTTTCAGTTGTTCCTTGGCGAGAATATAACAGGGTACACTGGGTGGGCTCACTGTTAGGAAGAAGAGAAGGTGCAAAAAATACTTTGGATTAACAGTGATTACTCACAAAATTCTACAAATTTGAAGAGAAGAGACTATGATGCCCTTTAAAAATGGCAAGACACTTTCCTATATATACATTATGATTTCCTTTAATATTTCAATATCCTGGTAGTCCTGTATGGTAGAAAATGCACATAAAAATATTGCCTCTCAAATGCCAAAGTTAATGAGTAAATGTAGTAGGTCATGCAACATAAGCATCATTTGTTAATGAAGCATTTGAAGTATCCTATGATACAATACATAGAGAATAATATTGACTTCCAGATTGAGAAATAATATTGACCCATATATTTATTTCAAAATACACAGCTTATATAAAGCAGAGACTTGCCAGTCCTAATTAAAAGATTTTGATTGAATTATACTCTGCCTTATATATGTATTATATCTCATTAGAGGTTCCGTTACATGGAAATGATGGTCATGAAGATATAACATAATCCAGACTAAAATAAAATAATGGTGTGTGCACTTCAAACTATTCTAAACTTCCTTGACTTCTTTATTCAGGTTTTCAGTTTATATATATTTGTGTGTATATATATACACACACACAAATACACACATATACACATACACACATATACACATACATACATACATATATATATATGTGTGTGTGTATCTTCACCGGTATTTGATGTCTATTTTTAATACCTGCCAATTCATAGAATTATAGAATTAACAGAGGAAGAAAGGGATTTTGGGGGTCTTGTAATCTCCATTTTAATAGAATCTCTCTTAAGTCATTCAGACTCTGCTTGAAGTTCTGTAGTAATAGGAAATACTTTATCATTTGGAAAAGTCCATTTTACTTTGGGACAATTTTATGTAATAGGGAGATTTTCTTCTCGAGTTGAAATTTATTATAGCTTCTGTGTCATTTCCACTTATTTCTCTTTGTCTTCTCCTCAGGATTCATAAAGAAAGGTCCAATCTCTCTTCTCCTTGATGATCTTTCAAGTACTTGAAGAAAGCTTAGCTAAAAATCAAGAAAGCTTGATTTTTAGTTTTCATGTCACACTGGTTGTCCTTGTCTATACACACTTTATTTTATTAACATTTTTCCTAAAATACTACACTAATTCTTCAGTTTGATTTTTGTTCCTTGTAAAACTTCTTTTCCTTCTAACATTTGCTATTTCCTGTTCATTTTGAGTCTTTTATCTATCCTTTCCTTCATTTATCCTGTAGCATTTATTTCCTTCTTTCTTTCCTTGGCCTGGCCTGTCTCTTACTTTAAAAATGATACAGATTTGGTTGAGACCAATAGCAAATGGGTAAGACCAAATACAAATCTACTCAGGATTTCACCATTCTTGTGGGTTCTGATTCTGATCTCTGTCATATGGGAAGTCTCTAGGTTTTGTTGTGACCCCACTTAGGGTTTTCTTGGCAGAGATAGTAGAGTGATTTGCCATTTCCTTCTCCATTTTATTTTATAGATTCAGAACTGAGACACAGGGTTAAATAATTTACTCAAATTGAGTTAAGAATTAGTTAGCTCAAAAACCTATTGAAGGCCAGACTTAAGCACTGAGTTAGGGTCTATAAGAAAATACCTACTACTTTAGATTTCTAACTGAAAGCCAGCAAAATATAGTAGAAAGAGTACTGGATTAGGAATCATGAATGAACTTTGTTACTTATGAACTGTGAGATCTTAGAGAATTGGACCAGATGATGTTAAAAGCACTTTCCAGCACTAATGGTCTATGAATATCTATGGATATTTGGAATTTTGTTTTTCTGAATAATAAACTCACATTCTTCCAATTAATAAGTGCTTGAGGCTGGATTTGAACTCATAAAGATAAATCTTCCTAATTCTAAACCCTTTGGCCATACCACTATCTAGTTGCCCCAAAGTGTCTAAAAGGATACACCAATTGGAATTTCTCATAAGACTTATCTCAGGCTAAACTAGAATTACCAGGAGAACTTGGAAATGGATTCATCCTTTGAGGGAAGTTTATATCATGGATTTAGTCCAGGACCTCTTCAAACTTTGGCCCTTCATATCTGCGACTACATTCCTAATGTCCCTCGATTTGTATTATGAGGGGGCAATATGGATGATGGATTTGACTTTATTCTGGTAGGCTGAACCTTGACTATTAAGACCTGGTAAGTGCCAACATGTCACGGAATGATTCCTACACTATACAACTCCTTTTAAAAAAATTAAAAAATAAGGATCTTAATTAAACAAAGCCATTTTTCTTTCTTTCTTTTTTTTTTTTTTGAGGTCATTTTAAAATTTAAGTACTTAGATTCCTTCTCATACTCCAGATTCTACTGAATTTTGGAAGGAAATCGATTTCTTTAACTTGCATGAAAAAAAAAAAAAACCAACCTATAAATATAAATGACTTTTTTTAGGGAGAAAACAACAACTTTGGATCAGCAAATAAGTTAGCACCAAGTATCCTGGTTCTACAGCATGTGAAACTGAAGTCAATTAATCTTTCTCAGATTATAAAGCTCTATTTTTAAAACAAGGATGAAACAGCTTTTGACTTTTATATTATTCAAACATATGAATTAGACAGGTTTATTCCTGGCCCATTAAAATATGACCAAATATGTTACCTTTCCAGAACTTGTCTTAATGACATGAATGAGCAAATCACAAAAATGTTTATCCCTTCCTGATGCCTTTCTCTTTCTTATTGTAGCCCAAACAAGCCTCTAAATCAATGAGAGAAATTGCTGTTTCACAGTTAACCTATCTTAAAGGGAAGGAAAAGTTGAATTAGTCAGAAAAAAACACCAATCTTTAAAATAAGGATCAAAGAAATGACTTCACAAATCATGATTTTGAGAACTACTAATGTTAGCCTCTGAAAAGATGGTAACTATGCTTTTGTTAAACATGCAGTTTAAAACAAAAGAAAACAACAACAACACATGAGAGCAAAGACCTAAATAAGAAAAGGTGAGGAGGAAGAGGGTTGGTTGTAAAATCACTGAAGGAAGCATGCACAAGTTAAGCACCTTGATGCTAAACTGCCACTGTCAGCTGATGAAGAGGACATATCCATGCTGTACATTTTACGAAGCCTAGGCCGGGCCCGCTCACTTGTTTTAGGAATAGTTTCTCGTCCATCTAAATCATCAAGGGTGGACTGCCTTGAGAACAGCAAGGTTGCTTCAGTGTAGCAGCTAGCAGCGCAAACAGTTACAAAGACACAGTGTTAAACACCAACAATAAATGAATGTACACATGGATCAATTAATGAATGTACTGGCCATGCAGCAAAACACATAACCACCACAATGATGACAATAACAACAAAGATTCTGAGAGAAGATAAGGACCCCCTTGGAGTTATCAAGGGAAAAAATGGTTCCTGGGCTACTTTTATTATTACTTTTTAAATATTGCACATTTATTGCTGTAAATACACTGAATTTGTAAATGGATTTGTAGAATAAATTCACTATACTTGGAAAATGAATTAGAGAATGTTGTTGAATTAGTAGTTGAACGAATTCATTATTCCTGGGCCAGGGCTACATTCCCTGAATGGAACAAGAAAATGAAATGATTTACAATGTTTCAGAAAGTCATATATATTGGAAAGTGTATAACTTTAGACAGAGTTTTTTTTTTAACTAAATTTTTCTTAAATTAAAGCAGTGAAAATGCTGTGACATTTAGATGCTGCAGCAATTTTATTTGTTTACTCATTTGAGAATTTATATATTAGAATCTGATGGTACTTTTTTAAAAGCGGCTTTTAAAAGTATTCATTAAACAAGAGAAATATTTATAGGTGATCAGAAACAAAATGGATTTCCAAACTATTCTCAGTTTGATATAATGTAATGTATTGTCACAGATGCTATTCTGATGAACAGTCTATAAATCAGAAAATAGTACAACTGAAAAACTATTCTAGAGAGAAATAAATGCAGCAGCACCAGGAATCATTAAAAAAACAAAAAACAAAAACAAAAAAAACCAAAACAACTTTTCCTTTTGCTTATTTTCCCCCTCTGATCACTTATATCCTTTCCAGAGATTTGTAAGATATGCTATTGCCAAAAGAATTTATTTGTTAAAACCTTTATCTCCTTTCATGGGTGGATCAATGATAGGGAAGGTAGGTCAAATCCAGGAAGGGAGTGCTGCTGGATTGATAAAAAGCAAATAAAAATTATGAGAAAAATATTATTTCAATGAAGATGTGTTAAAAGAAAGGAGTGGGGAAGCAAGGAATATAAGAAATACAATGATATTATTTCACTAGTTTCTGGGGTGCTTATTCCTCATTTTCATCTAGTTTCTAGATAAAACTCAAGTTAAAGGATTTAAATTAAAAGATTTTCAGCTGGAACATACAGGCCTAGCACTCAGGGAAAGAAGGATTTCTGAAGGATAAAGGATGTAATAATTGTAATTCTTTTTTAATATTTACTATCCTATTGTGCAAAACAGGTACGGTATAACTTGTAAACTAAGAGTTTTAAAGCTAAGATTTATTATTAGTAGCCTTCTTGACTGCTCACATGAACAGTTCTGCCCAATTCATATAAATTATTTCCCAAATTACCCAGCTTATAGTGTATTCTTTCTTTCTTTCTTTCTTTCTTTCTATCTACCTATCTATCTATCTATCTATCTATCTATCTATCTATCTATCTATCTATCTAGTATAATTCCATTTGGGTTATCATACTGTATCTCACAACTCTGGGCACTGAACTCAAGCTTAGTTCCCTGCTCATAAACAGTATTGGAAAAAAAATAGACCTAAAAGTTTGCCATAAAAGCTAGAACTCCCTTAAATTACTATAAAATAATTGAAGGAATTCTCAAACTCATATGATCACCAGTTGGATTAGGGTCAATGTAGCTGTAGGAGACTTTGGGCCATGTATCAGAAAGGGACCATTATGGGATAACTCTATTCTAAGCTTCACTATGTATAATTTGCTAGCTCCAATCAAAAACTCAAATTCTTTACAATAATTAAGTTTAGTTTCACCTTGAGAATGATGAAATATTGTTGCTCAGCAAGTCCATGCTTAGCTTGGAAAATTAATATTCCAGAAAGTGACAAAGCAAGTGTTTCTAATATTTTAAGTTGAAGAAAAGACTATCATTTTTCTCATGACTGCTATTGAGTATGGGGAAATCATTCAATCTCCTTGACTGTCTTCTCATCTCTAATATGGGGATAATATTGGCATTTATTATCTTACAGAACTATCGTGTGCTTTATAAAATATAAAGTGTTATACAAATATGAGTTCACATACATACTTAGATTAAAATGAAGTAGCTTATGTCCAATAATTACTGGACTTTTTACTTCTCTCAAGAATTATATTCTACTATAAATCCCAATAATAAAACTCATAGTGGGGGATGAAGAGTTGAAAACTACAAATGAGAAATTAGAAATAAAGTATCACTATGGGTAAATCCAAAGTAAAAGTCTCTAAAAATATATCACTGTCAAGCTGGATATATATATGAGATCTTAGTAGTATCTTTGAAGTGATTCAAAAAATTCATATTCTTCAATATTCAATGTTAATGACATTCTAAGATAATTCTAAGCAAAGAATTTTCAATGGTCCTAAGGTATCTGTCTTCTAGGCAAGTTATTGTATTTCAAACTCGGAGGTATTCTTGGAAGCAAACTAATAGGAACATGACTCTACTATGAGCAGTGGAGTTCATGTGTTGAAGTTACTTGTCAATATGTCAACATGTTAATTCTTTTGTGGCATTCCCTCCACAACATTGCTTACACTGAATTGTAATTAGGGTCAAATGTCAGTATAGCAAAATACAATAAGTAGGTAACAAGAGAGATTTTTAAATACTTTCCTCTCCAAATTTACTGAATTCCAGCATACTTATTGTACATTTTATAGGAATATTTTCTTTGTTTTCATTTTGAAATTCTCTACTAGGAAAGTAATCATTGATTTTAAGTATTATCCTGTAATCTGCAATTTGTTTTAAGTATTAGATCAGAGAAGAATTAGTTCAGCTACTATATCTGAATAAAAAAGTAATATTTACTTTATTTAAAATATTTTAGCCATATTCTTCATATCTTATATATGAAATAAAAAACTATTAGCAAGTTTCTAATATTTATATAGAAAATAATAGCAATAATAATAATAATACTTTTGACATCTATATAAAATTTAAAATTTTTCAAGTGTCTTTATGGTACATTAATTCATTTTATCCTTGCAAAATTTATGAAAATTAAGTTATGTAGATATTATTATGTACATTTTATAGGAGAGAAAGAAATATTCAGAGAAGTTAGAACTATTTGTCCATGGCCACATTGCTACTAATTGCCAGAGGTAAGAATGGAACACAGACCTTGTCCACTACTTTTTCCATTCTACCATATTTGCTCCTCTGAGAATAGTCTCAAGAAGCCTAAGGACCCTTTTTAGAGTAATATTTTAAGCATATAAAATAAAGTACATTAGATACCAAAGAAACCAATTATACTTAAATACAGGTACTACAATTAGAAAGTGCTGGATTTGGATAAAGAGACCTGGGTTTGAAGTTACTTCTTAATTTTATTACCTTGGAAAAATAGCTTAATCCTTTAATTATCTTACCTGTAAAAATGAGAATGCAAATACTACTTATCTCACAGGACTTCTGTGAGGAAAGATCTATATAAAATGTTTTGAAAGAGTAATCTATCATCATCATAATTATTTTTAACCTGCTTTATTTTGTGCTACTCTGTCTACTCATTCTTTTGCCCACTATATGATTTTTGTATAGTATTGCGTTGCTGGAGAAAAAAGGTCATAAAGCAGGTCTGCACAGAAAGAAAACAGTACTTTAAAATGTATAAAAGGCTTTTATATAAATATACTTTCATCAGGATAAACTAAAAGTCAATAAGAATTAGCTAATAAACAAAATAATTACAAGTAAAGATACAGAAGGGAAGAGTCTTGATATATGGGGGAAAGGGATCAATTTGAAAAGGAATTTGTTCTTAGTCAAAAAGAGAACAGATTAGAATGGCTTTTTGAATTTGAAGAGTTGGAAGAATGACAATACTATTTTCATTTATAGTCATCTTCCTAGCATGTGTGGAATATCAGCACACCTTTTTATGCCAGCCTCCTCCTGTAATGTATGGTGAGAGCTGGGTACATATTTAATAGAATTAATGCTTTTTATGTCTTTCAATTATCACTTATTCCAAGATGCATTTATTGGCAAAATCTTAGATTGTTAATCCTATCAGCTATTCCATTTCACCTCAAACCCTCTCTTTCTCAAGGATAACTACCTGTAATTAAAGACATTAAGAACATCTGAAATGTAGAGGAGATTGTATAGAATTAGAAAAATTGTCAAACCAAACATTGGTATCCTCACTTAGGGAGATCGTCCTAATGAGCAAAAACTGTAGGGCATAAGTAGGGTGATTATGATATTTTTTGAAAGTTTTTTTTTTTTTTTTGCTCTAAGCCTATCAAAACAAAAAGCAGCAAAAACATCATCAAATAAGATTGATGCTAAGATGTGCTTAGATAATTTTTTCCCTCCAAACCCTAATATGTTCTCTAGTATTATCTCCCTCGCTCCCCACTTCTGTCTCTGTATGTCTCCTTGTCTCTTTCTCTGTCCCTGTCTCTCTCTGTGTCTCTTTCTCTCTCCTTCTCTGTTTCTCTCTCTCCACCCCATTTCCCTATCTACACACACGTATATCTAATGTGTGTTGTTCCATTTTCACCTTTCTGAAATAAGTTTTATGGAGAGTGAGTTTTTGTGATGAAGTAAAGGAAGATAAGAAGAGACATTTTCATTAGACAATTTATAATTTTTGTTATTTTCTATCAGAAGAGTATTTTGTTCTGGTGACTCAAAATATCCCAATTCATAACTTCAGTAAACATATAACTACTTCAATACAGTTGCTATTAAGTTGCTATATCCTATAGTTGCTATATCCTATAGTTTTTAATAAATAGAAAAAAATTGGATGAATTGTGAATTTTTTCAAAGCAGTTACATATTATCCCCAAATTTGGGGATACAAAGAAAACAAACAACAAACCAAATCACCCATATCAAATCACGAATCTATTGTATTGCCTTTTAAAAATATCTATGAGTCCCAGGAGAAAAAAAACAACAACATATAATTATTTAGTAGAAGAATAGATATGAATGTACAAGTTGCAATTAAAACAATGTAAAAATGACAATCTGATAATAATGATAAAATAATTAGCATGTTTAGTGCTATTCATATAGTTTCTCATTTGACTTTCCTAGCAATGATTACAGACAGTTCATTGACACTTAGCATATCTAATTTTTGCCTGCTCAAAATACAATTTCACAATAATAATCTCTTTGGAGTTTAATGTTGAGGAAATTACTTCAACTGTCTCTATTGTCCAAGTAAGTCCTAGATATAAATGAGATACTTTGGATAATAAGCAACTTTTTCACATGTAAAGTTTACCAAAATTGTTACTTTAAAAGGAACAATACTCATATTCTTTTATTACAAACTAAGTCAGATAATTTTATAGTCATATCATGTCTTATTTTTGTTATTCTAGCTTCCTGTTTCTCTTTAACTTAGTATCAGGGAAGGGTTTTAGACAAACACATGTATGTGTATATATTCACTATATAGATATAAAAATTTACCCATCCAAATATATACATATATATGCATGCAAAATTAAATAATTGTATATAGATACACAGTACATCTGTATATGCATATGGATTAATTGTATGCATATTTATATATGTACATGTATATATAAATACCCATGTATATGCATGCCGTTATTTTTCAATTATGAAATATTTTAGTTGTTTCTTTTCATAAGATCCTTAGAAAGTGCTTAAGTATTCCAGGAAGAGGACATCTGTAGACTTGTGCATTTGTGTCTGAATAAATTAAAATACAAAGAAAAAATTTTCTAAAGACCTTTTCTATATTCATAGCTGAGAAAACTTTTACATGTGAAAATGGAAAATTATATGCAGATAACAAATTAAATGATAGCTGTAGAAAACAAAGACTGCCACATAAGATAATTAAGAAGAATTTTTTCTCAAAAGCATTTTTTAAAATGAGTTCAATTATCTGGATAATTCTTTAGACTTGCAATGAAACAGACATTGATAGGATCCAAAAGTGTTACTTTTAATATATTATTAGGAATTACTGTTATACATTTAAGAAGAAAGGAAACTGTAGGAACATCATACACACAAAATGCTTTAATTCCAAATGGAAGCTATGGAAGTTCAGTCATTGTTCAAATGGCAGACCTTGCCATTATCAGGAATTCTTAGCTTGATGCTTCTAATTTACATCTAGGAAATGAATATAGACATCAGTAATGTAAAGGAAAATAATATTGAAATATTTCAAGGACTCTGAAAAATGAAGCGTTTGAGTAACTTCAGAGAGATAGTTACAAAATATGCCTCCTGTCTCTTGGTAGAGATAGAAGACTATAATTGTGGCTGTTACCGTATGTTTTCAGACAAGGTCAATTGTGTTGATTTGCTTTTTTGACTATATGTGTTTTCTACAAGAAAGAGTTCTATATAGGGTGGATCATTGGGAAGAAATAGCAATAATGGAAAAAAGACAATAAAATAGTTTAAAAGAAAGGATAATTTACATCAAATTCTTTCAGATATTTCTAATTATTTGACTATAACATTTTCTTTTACTTATGGCTGAACAGGACAGAAAAAAAAAACTTTTATTATTGGTACAAAGATAGGACAGCAAAAAGTCACTTAAATTTTTGGATTTAACACTCCTTTCATGCAACTATTTTCTCTTAAAATGCCGGGCTTTACAAATTAAAAAAAAATTTTGTTTAGAAATGAAATACCTGGAAATACTGTCATGAGAATCTAAGCTATCCATCCGTTGGGCTGTTTTTAAGCTTGAAGAAGCACCAGGGTTTTCATCAATCGTGTCCAGTCCTGACTCTCTAGAAAGATTCATAATGTGATTCTGATAGTACATATGGATGCTTTCCCGAGTTGGAACATTACCCTAAAGAAAAGCAGAAATCAGCAGAGAATGAAAGATTTCTCTAGTTCCTGGTCTGGGCAATTCTCAGAATTCAGTTGGGTACTTTCTATACATCTTATCATCCACCATTTTTAGTTCTCAGTCTAACTACTTGCTTCTCTAGACAAATATAGCACATTTGTCATGATTCATTTCAGACACAACATAAGAAAGCATAGGAAAATCTATCAAACCTCAACTTGTAGTTGGCACAACTCTGTATTAATCAGAATTCTTATGACTATTTTTAATTTTATTTCTTAGTGTGAAATAGCTTCTTGTATGTGGATTGGGATTGATTTTTCTGGACAAAAGCATAGTATATCATCTTCCTTTAGAAACAATTAATTCTTCAAGTTTTGTGAGTGAAAAGAGGAAGAGAATGGTATCAATAGTCTCACCTTTTTAATTTCTCTGGTCAGCATGCATCGCTCAATTCTCAGCACTGTAGATATGTCGATGTGCTCTCGTGAAATTGAATTAAGCCAAGTTGTAAAACTATCCACTGATGCCAAAAACAGGACCCAGGTAAACTTTAAAATATTGAATATCCTTTTGATGATATTATCTGGCAGGATAAAATACAGCAATTTAAAATTATTTAATAAATATTTATAATGTACCTATTAATTACTCTGAACCAGGTATTAAGGATATGCAGAGCCTGTTGTAAAGAGCTTTCAAACTAATTAGTGGGTTGGGGTCAGGGTAGAAAATATAGAAATAACCTTGATATTAAAGAAAATACGGAAACTTCATAGGACAGATTAATACTTTAGTTGGTTCTTGAAAGAATGAAATTTTATATTGCAAGATTAGAGGGAGAGGAAAAGAGACCATTCCAGGCTTGCAGTATGATATGAATAAGGACAAAAAGATGGGAAAGAATGGGAGGACAGGAAGCAGTTCAATTTTTCTAGAATGTAGAATATAAGAACAAATTATTTGGAATGCTTGACTCTGCTACTTACCAGCTATAAAATTAAGGGGGAAGTAAATTCTCTTTTCTGCATCTTTATTTACTTATTATAAAATAAAGGAATTGGAAAAGTGATCTCTTAGCTATCTTCTAGGTTTTTATAAATGGGCACTTAGATAGCATAATGAATAGAGCTAGAGCTCCTGGAGTAAGGAGGACCTAAGTTCAAATCTAGCCTCAGATTAGTTATATGACCCTGGGCAAGCCACTTACCCCTGTTTGCCTCAGTTTCCTCATTTGTAAAATGAATTGGAGAAGGAAATGGCTAGCCATTCTAGTTAGTAACTTTGATAAGTTCTAGTACCCTCAAATGGGGTCACAAAGAATCAATCATGATTGAAAAAATAACAAACCTCCTTTATAAATGCTTCCAGGATCCCATGAGTTCTGTTAGATAAGACTAGAAATATAGGGGCAACTCAGTAAATTCTACTAGAACCCATGAAATGTGGGACCTTCTCTTAGGGTTTTATTAGAAAACAAATCAGACAGAATGAGAAAACAAGGATAATTTGTGATCTGATAGCTGAAGGAAGTATTCACATTAATTGGCATTGTATCTCATTTAGGGACAGGTAAAATAGTACAATGATAGAGCCTGTGTCCTAGAGTTGGGAAGACCTGAGTTCAAATCCCGCCCCAGAAACTTACTAATTTTGTGATCCTGAGCATCACTTAAACTTTAATTGCCTGTTTTCTGGTCTGTAAAATGAGAATAATAGTGCCTACTTTACAGGATTTTTATGAGGATAAAATGACATAATATTTGTAAATTGCTTAGCACGCTGCCTGGAACATGGCAGACACTATATAAATGTTGATATTATTATTATTAATATTATGAAAGTAAGTAGGCTTGTTATATAGCAAAAGCAAATATAAGCTGGTGGATAGACTTTTTCCTGTACTGGTTATCAAAAAATAGAAGAAGTTTCAGAAGAAGCCTGTAGTATAAATGAAAGTGTATTCACTCTGGAATGAGAGGAGCCAGTTTCAAAATTTGCCACTCACCTTAGCTATGTGACTTTGAACAAGTCCTTAACTTCTCTAAACTCAACTTCTTCATTTGTAAAATTTGGGGGCTTGACTCTATTGTCTCTATGATTCCTTCTATCTTTAGATCTGTTATAGGGTCTTAGAGAATTTGTGGTATAAAAGTACCTAATGAAATATTTTTAAAAATGTAGGCTGGAGCTTATTTCCTATTAAAGGGGTAAGGAGAATTCTAGGGATTAGCATTGAATTGCCTTTTGCCATTTGTAGCATAAAAGGACCAACCCATGGGTTATGATGTAGGAGGTTTTAGAAGTTCCATTGCCCTTCAGAACATCTTTCTGATTTAGCATGGCCAGTTTCTAACAGAATTACTTTTTAAAAAATCATTAGTATTTTTTTTAATTTAGGAAAGTCCTTTGTCTTTTTTTCTTTGTTTCTTTCTTCCCTCTTTCCTTTTTTCCTCCTTCCCGCTATCTTTTCTTTTCTCTCTCTCCTTTCTGTCTTACTTGGATTTTATGGTTCACAAGTATGTCATTACATTGTGACCCTGGCTTGATACATTGCAGTATTCTGAGGTAGGGCTAAACCACAGTAGATATGGACAAGAATCACATTAAGTAGTAGAGGTGGACAGAGTCCCCACACTGATAAGATTACAAATCTGTTAAAATGTTTAATCTACATTTCATGAGACAAGTTGCGACTTGGGGGGGACATTCAATTTTGTTTAATAAAGTCAGTGATTTCTAAAAACAAAAATGAATATAATTTAGAAGAATTGCATAAGTATATCCAACTATGATACATGGTGCTAATACAGAGTAGTGCCATAAAACAAATGCTGCTTTAAAAATACATACATATATATATATATATATATATATATATATATATATATATATATATATATATATATATATATATATATATATATAATTTTTTTTAGGGCAGACAGTTTCATTTGGAGCTAGAAGATGTCAGTTACCAATGAAAGTGTACATTCTTGTCTAAAAAAAAAAATAAAAACCTCATGGATTCTTTAAAACTATGCATAAGGTTTTTATCACTGTAAAATATAGAAAATAACAATTTAGCAGATATGGTTAGTTATTTAATAATATGGATTGTGATGTGTTTTTCTAGAGTGGGGAACAGTCCTAGTTTCACACTTATACACTGACCTATTCCATTTTTCTTTATTTCTTTTTATAAGTGTTTATAAGCTTAGGATTTGAATCATGATGTGGTTTAGAATTTTCTATCTTTTTCCATTGATATACTTTGGAAAATTAAGCCACAATCAACCATGTTTTTTAGTCCAGTAATATAAAAGTTAATTTAAAGTCTAATTTTAGGAATCAATAATAATTTACAGCAATGATGATTATACAAGGGAAAAAGTATCTCAGAAATTCTTCCAGAAGCAGCATTCAATAAAAAGGTGTAGATAGTGTCATCATGTAACTGGACCATCAATGATGATTGAAAATAGCATCTCCTATGTCTTGAGTTTAAATGTCATTTTTGTCATTGTTGATTTACCTGGACCATCAGATTTCTTTTTTAATGGTTCATCTTCTCGGTCTTCCCATTCCACAGGACCTGCCAAATTGACATTAGGTAAAGAGGAGTTAATACTTTAAATTTATCAAAATCGTATTCTGCATTAAAGTTGATTTCTACATTAAATCCAGCACATTCTCTAAAGCAACAATTCCAAGAAACCTCAAAGATTTTTCAAATTCAATTCCACATTACCCAGAAAAATAATCATTCATTCTTTGAAATTTAAGAGATTGCCTTTTATTTCTTTTGTATTTTGCACAGAATTTAACATAGTACTTTGTACAGGTATTTGACAAATGTTTATGAAAAGAAAGAATGGGTTGTTGAAAAAAGACTGCTTATGTCTTGATAAACTATCTTTTTTTCCTCCCCTGTTAAGTTATTTAAAAATCACATTTAAAAACACTAATATTATTTAATAAAATTTATTTCTTTTGCCTCTTATGATAATTACTAAGAATTTAATCATTGCATATATCATCAAGATGTAACTTCTTTTTGGTAAATACTGCTACCTTATATATTAGAAATTATATCTCCATTAAGTTTTTTGTCTCATCTACTCTATTTTTATACTTGTAAGCATAAATTTCTACTGAATAGAAACTATACCTTTCTTTTTTTTTTCTTTACCTTTCTTTAAATAAAGAGATAAAATGTTATTTAATAAAGAACAAGCCTGTTCTTTATTTCTGCATAATGGAGCAAAGCTGAGTCTTTAATAAAGTCTGATAGTATTTATAAAGTATTTGACATGATGGCTATGTGCTTAATAGATTTTTCCTTCCTTTCTTTCCCTTCTCTTCCCTTCCCTTCCCTTCCTTTTCCATTCCTTCCTTTCCTTTTTCTTCTCTTCCCTTTTTCCTTCCTTTCCCCTTCCCCTTCTTTTCCCTTTTCTTCCTCCCTCCCTTCCTTCTTTCCTTTCTTCTTTGCTTATTTCTTTCTTTCCTCCCAATATTTAAGTAATTAGTCTTTAGGCTTTCTATGTGGTGGTTCTATTCAAGAAACTAAGGAAAAATACTGAGAAATGAATTTTAAAAACTGTGTTCTTGGTTTTTTTTTTTTTTTTTTTTTTTTTTTTTTTTTTTTTTTTTTGCTTTAAGCTTTCATTTCTTGTAACCTTATATCTTCTTTAGTACTAATAATTTCTAAGAGCAACAGAGAATAATATACACCTTCCCCAGATCCTTTCCTCCTACGTTTTTGCTCTTCTCTTGCAGACCTTTTCTTTTCCTTTCTTCTCTGTCGGAGAGCTGTTTTGGGATCGGTTATCCAGGCCTGATAAACAAACTAGAGAGAACATCATTCATTTTTTTTTCAGTTTTTGAATATGATTAAGGTAAATAGTGAAATGTTTCATATTTAGGAATTTCAACAAGGATACATTTGCATCTGTAGGAATGGAGCGTATTTCCAACCCAAAGCCAACTCAATTTCACATCCTCCACCCAGGCCAGCTAAGTTTGCCTGTGCCATTTTCATTAGTATAAAACCAAATATGAAAACAGCTAAAGGAAGAACACATTTCACATGAACTCAGCAAAATGCATGCAGTGAGTTTAGGGTACATGCCACCACTTTTCTCATGCTCCTTGACCATCACCAGGGTGCCCATTTGTCATAATTTTATTTCTGTCACTTCTGTTTTGCCATGAGACAAAACTTTGCAAATCTGACTGGCAATCACTTTCCCTTTTTTCTCCATATTTCACAGATAATATATCACTATCTCTAGTGCTTTCATTGACTTTTTAAAAATTAGTTTTAGGTACTGTAATAAGTCCCATCAGCAGACAATAGTTGAATTTTACCAACAATATGCTAGATGTTTTTGTTAAAGTAAAACAGTAGAATTATATTTAATTATGCATGTGTATATACACAGACATACACATACATAAACACATATAATCATTTTTTCCCCAATATCACCAAGCTGATGTGAACTAGAAACTAACAAGCTTAATAAATTATTTCAAGACAGTCTGAAACATATCTTTTGGGTGACATAATTTTTATTCAGAGCTGAAAACATTAATCCTTAATGTGAAGACATAGAAAATAAAAAGACACAAGAGATCTTGCATAGAACACTTATCTGCATGAATTTGTGGCATTTATGCAGAAGGAAAAGCCAGTCCCTACAAATATCCAACTATCACAAGCCAAGCAAGCATGCCTTCATGCACTATGGATACACCTGGGTCTCAGGGAAGCTGGATTATAGAAGAAGAAAAAAAAGTTTGGTTCGTGGATTTTCTTTTAGATCAATAAATATTTTGTTCTCCCCCTCTTAGGTACCTAAGGGATTGAACAGTTTTGCTGTGAAGATCAAATTAGATAAGATAAACAAAAGATACACAAAGTGCTTTGTAAATATAAAAATATCATATAAAGGATAATGATTGCTGTTAGGAAATACATAATAGATGAACATTTTGAATTACAGGTTCAGGTGTATAAGGTGAACTTAGGTACTTCAGGAATATAAACATGAGCACTGTTTGGCTAAGGAGAAAATGTGCTTTTTCTTTTTCTTTTCTTTTCTTTTCTTTTTTTTTTTTCATTGATAGAAATTTGAATCTTAGGGACAGAGAATGAATGTAATATTTGTTTTTATTCCAAATACAAAACTTAGAAGGCAAGAAAATATTCTATTCTAAAACAGTTCTTTTTTAATGCAAATGAACTGGTATTTAAAGGATAAGATTTAAATAAGAAAATGGGGATAATAAATTTAAGTTTCTGTCAATGGTAAATAAACCAGTCCATATCACTTCAGTCTTACAGAATTAGTAAAATAGAACACCTAATTCTCATGTTACTATCTGGAGGCTTCAAATTAAGGAAAACTGGGGTTTTGGGTTGAGATTTAGTATCTATTTTAAGGGGGGGAGGAAGAAATAGAGAAAGAAGATGAAGTGAGAGAGGAGAGGATTGATCAGAATGTATAATCTTTGTGAGTAGGGATAGTTTTATTCAATCTATTTGTATCCCCAGTACCTAGGACAATAGTTGTCATATACTAGGCACTTGATATAAATTCTTTGATGGACTATTTTAAGTTTTACTTACTGATAAGCTCAAAAGCATCAAGATAAGGGATTTAAATATTAAAAACACAAAATCAGCATTATAACTGTAATAGAGATAATTACATTCAAATAAGATCTCAATCCTAGAGGTAATTTTGTTTAACTCCTCTCTTAAAGAAAAAGGGAAACTGAAGTCCAAAGAGAGAGAGAGAGAGAGAGAGAGAGAGAGAGAGAGAGAGAGAGAGAGAGAGAGAGAGAGAGAGGCTTATATCAGACCATACTCTCAAAGGGAGTTCTCCGTTGAGATGAGTATTTACAATGGGCTGCACAGGTGATCTTATCAACATTTGTGCTTAAGATGCATCAATCAATTATATATTTGATCCTGACTTTAAAAAGGACTTACTGAACTTATGGGTCTTGGGGAATTGAAAGTACTATATCAAGTCTATAGTTTTTTAGAGAAGGTATAATGAATTTAAGAAGAATAAAGACTAAAGAATAATAAAGAATAAAGAATAAAGAAGAATAAAGGAAAAATGAAGTCGAAGCCATGAATATTGAGATTAAAAGCTTACTTTTACTGAGCCAGAAAAAAAGATCTGGACAAAATTTGTACTTTAGTAGCATGTTCCAGAGTTTTACCAGCTTCTGAGAAAGATGACCATACTTTCTATGCCTTGTAACTGATACATGCAGCCAAATGTGACCTTTCTATCAGCCAGATTGGCTTATGCAATATTATCAAAAGGCTAGAAAAATATGGATATCTGCATTTTCTCTTTCCATTTCTTGATATATTCCAGCTTTATACAAAAACAAGAAACAATTATGATAGGTATATCACTTGAGAGAACTCATTTTGTAAAATTAGCACAATGATTTCCAATATTATTGGTAAGTTCATTATTTATGGAGAAGGAAAAATGCAGATACAGGGCAATGGGATATGTTTGACTAAATTCTTAAAAAAGAGGAGAGAATTACTACATGTCAGTGAAATATCAAAATACCTTTGCAGCTCTGATTAAGTACTGAAGAATAGTTTTTGGGAAGTTTAATGACAGATTTTGGCAAGGCTAAAATGGCTGATGCAAACTTCCCAATAGCTCTCTACAAAGAAGGACAAAGTGAAAATAATTAGTAGAAAAAACAAAATAAATACTTCAATACAAAACTTCTATGTGAATTTATATCTATTGCCATGTTATCTTTAGAGAAAAGTGACAATTGCTAAAGTCAATAGCATGCCATTAGAGATGTGATCAATTTATAAATTAGAATTAAAAATAATGCGCTTAATGTCATGCATATACACCATTAAAAACAGTCAAAACAATTAATTTCTTTTTCTACGTAGCTAATGAGAGGCAGTATTAGAAATCATGTTAGAATAAAAATAAACAAAAATGGGTTGTTATTATTTAGCATAAAAGCTATCCATGCATATGCAAAAAAGATAATGTAGCATTTTTTAGGACACAGAAAGCATAGAGGCATACATATTACTGCTTAGAACTCAGCTGTTTTTTTTTTTTTCTTTCTTATTAAGACAGGTAGACAAAAATTTGGGTGCCTAGAAAGATGTAATTAGCATATTTACACTGCCCTTACTTCTCCAGTCACATTATGTGATCTAATGCAGGGCCTTGTATATTTCTAGCAAAATGACAAATGTTGTTATAACAAGTGTCATGCCAAAATGTGTGGCTAATTCATAAAATAAAACTTTCTTATGATTATACTTGTAAAATCCTAATAACACCAAAGTATTTAGATATTCACTCTATTGTCTTATACAGAAGATTTTGATTTATGCAGAAGAGACAACTCCTCAGGATAGCAACTTTAAAAAGGAAATGTAGTATAGCAGAAAAATACAATATCCTTGACTATTTCACTGGTAGTAGTATCACTGAAAATAAATGCATAAATGAGTCCTATTTGAAAATGTCAAAACTACTTTAACATGATTCTTTGCTTGACAACCACATGGTTGTGGACTTGTTGATTGTTATGACTGACTCTTACAATTTCAAAATAGGACTTTGTTTAAATTGTCTAAAGCAATTATAAAGAACAGGTGTCTGTCTATATGCTTTTTTAAATAACATTTTTATTTGGTTTTGAATTCCAAATTCTATTCATCTTTCTCTTACTGCCCTCCCCCCCCAGAGTGTGAACAAATACAGAATATACATGTTCAATTATGTAAAACATCTCCATATTAGTCATTTTATAAAATAAGATTCAAAAAATAAAGTGAAAAATAGCATGCTACAGTCTATGTTTAATCAATATCAATTCTTTCTCTGGAGGGAGATCATCATACTTCATGATTTGTCATTTGATATTGTCTTGGATCATTGTATTGCTGAGAATAGCTAAATAATTCACAATTCTTTATCAGATAATATTTCTTTTACTGTTTCAGTTCACTTAACTATGCATCATGAACTATGACTTCAGTTTATGTAAGTCTTTCCAGATTTTTCTGAAAGCATTCAGCTTGTCATTTCTTATAGCATAAAAACATTCTATTACAATTATATACTACAGTTTGTTTAACTATTTCCTAATTGAAGAACATCTCTTGTTTTCAGTTCTTAGCCATCCCCACACAAACTATTATAAATATTTTTGTATTATTAGTTCTTTTCCCTCTTTTTGGGTATGTATGAGATATATTCATGTCTTTGGGATATACACCTAGTAGGTGTATTGCTGGATCAAAGGTTGATTGGTTACTGTCCTTTGTTCTTAGAATATCAAAATGACAACACTACATTAAAGTTAAGTTGCAGTATAACCTAGTAGTGGCTGATTAGATCAATATGAGCTCAGAATGTTCATTCACAGGTAGATAGTCCATATGAATATTTGGGGTGGATTTTCTAAATTTGCTCATTTTTTTGAGCTATTTCAATTCTGCTTTGCTCATAGAGCATGGCACCTTTCTGATGAGGTCATGCCATGTTGGACAGTTCTACACCAATATTTCCCATATCATACAACCAATTATAAGTTCTTAAGAGGGATCTTGAGAGTGTCTATCACTTTTCCTGAATACCATATGAACACTTTCCCAGTGTGATTCTCCATAAAATAGTCTTTTTGGTAAGTGTACATTTGGTATTTGGCATTTTGGCCAGCCCACTGAATTTGTGCTCTCTGTGGTAAAGTTTGAATGCTTGGAAGTTTAGGTTGAGAAAGATCCTCAATGTCTGGTATCTCTTGTTGCAAGGTGATCTTTAGAATATTCTTAAGACAATTCAAATGGAAACAATTCAATTTCCTGGCATGGCGCCTGTATACTTACTGTCCAGGTTTCATAGACATACAAGAATGAGGTAAGCATAATGGCTCTGTAGATCTTCAGTTTGGTAGTCAATATAATACCTCTTATTTACCATACTTTCCTTCAGAAGTTCCCAAACACTGAGTTAGCTCTGGCAATGTGTGTGTTAACCTCCTTATTAATATGAACATCCTAGAAAGTATACTGCTGAGGTAAGTGAACTTAACGACACCATTCAAAACATCTCCATTTGCTGTAACCCATAGTACCACTTGTGAATGGTGTGATTTCTGGCTAAAGGCCTTTGGTCATAGTTCCAAATTGCTTTACAGAATGGTTGGATCAGTTCACAATTCCATCAATTAGTGTTCCAGTTTTCCCATATCTCTTATTATATCCAACAATTTTTCTTTGCTATTATATTAGCTAATCTCTGGTGAGTTTTTGTATTTCCAATTTTCGTGGGTTTTACCAGTCAAGCACTGTTTTTGTGGTTGAATTAAATACTTGGTAGAAAGGGAATTAGAGAGCTTAGAAAGTTCCATCTAGCTTCTCCGCCATCTTGGCTCTGCTATATTAGCTAATCTCATAAATGGGAAGTCATACCTCAGAGTTATTTTAATTTGTATTTCTCGGATTAATTTTGATTTCCTTGTCTGAAAACTATTTGTATCTTTTGAGTATTTATCAGTTGGGGAATGACTGGTATTTTTATAAATTTGAGGCAGTTCTCTATATCATGGAGAAATGAGACATCGATGCAAAATTTACCCCCTCTGCCCAGTTTTCTGCTTTCCTTATCATTTTGCTTACATTGGTTTTCTTTGTGCAAAAACTTTAATTTTTTATAAATATATATATTTTTTATTTTTTCATTTTGTAATACTCTCTATCTTCTTTGGTCTTAAATTCTTCCCTTATCTTTAAAGCTTATAGATAAACTAACTACTCCATGCTCTTTTTATTTGATTATGGTATCACCCTTTATGTGTAAATCATGTATCTATTTTGACCTTATCTTGATATACAATTTTAATTGGGGTTCTACAGCTAGTTTCTGCCATACTGTTTTAAAGTTTTCCCAGCAGTTTTTGTCAAATAATGAGTTTTTGTTCCTCAAGCTTGGATCTTCGGGTTTATCATGTGACACATTACTATGGTAATTTATTATAATATGATTTATATACAATATATCCATCAATCTTTATCTCGACCAGTAATAGATTGTTTTAATAATTACCACTTTAAAAGGCAGTTTGAGATCTAGTATGACAAGATCAACTTCTTTCACATTTTTCTTAATTCATTCCCTTGATATCCTTGAGCTTTTATTCTTCTATATGACTTTTGTTTTTTTTATTTCTATTTCTACAAAGCAATTTTTAATAGTTTGATTGGTATGGCAGTGAATAAATAAATTGAGGTAGAATTGTCATATTTATTATATTGCCTTGAACTACCCATGAGCAATCAATATTTTTCCAGTTGTTTAAATTTAACTTTATTTGTATGAAAAGCATTTTGTAGGTTCATATTGTTCCTGGATTTATTTTGGTAGGCAGACTCCCAACTCTATAGTTATTTTAAATGGCATATCTCTTTCTTTCTATGGCTGCTGGACATTGTCAGTAATATAAAGAAATGCTGATGTGGGTTTATTTTGTATCCTTCAACTTTACTAAAGTTGTTGATTATTTCCAAGCAGTTTTTAGTTGACTTTCTAGAATTTTCCAACTATATTAGCTTTAAAGAGTGATAGCTTTGTTTCCTCATTGTCTATTCTAATTAATTTAGTTTATTTTCTTCTTTTACTCCCATAGTTAACATTTCTAGTATAATATTAAATAACAGCGGTGATAGAGGGCATCCTTGCTTAAACCCCCTTTCCTTTTTTTTCTTTTTTTTATTAATTTTATAATTATACATTTTTTGACAGTATATATGCATGAGTAATTTATAATATTATCCCTTGCATTCATTTTTCCAGATTTTCCCCTCCCTCCCTCCACTCCCTCCCCTAGATAACAGGCAATCTCATACATTTTACATGTGTTATAGTATAACCTAGGTATAATATATCTGTGTAAATCCAATTTTCTTGTTGCATGTTAAGTATTGAATTCCGAAGGTATAAGTAACCTGGGTAGACAGACAGTAGTGCTAATATTTTACATTCAATTCCCAGTGTTCCTTCTCTGGGTGTAGCTGTTTCTGTCCATCATTGATCAGCTGGAAGTGAGTTGGATCTTCTTTATGTTGAAGATATCCATTTCCATCAGAATACATCTTCATACAGTATTGTTGTTGAAGTGTATAGTGATCTTCTGGTTCTGCTCATTTCACTCAGCATCAGTTCATGTAAGTCTCTCCAAGCCTCTCTGTATTCATCCTGCTGGTCATTTCTTACAGAGCAATAATATTCCATAGCCTTCATGTACTGTAATTTACCCAACCATTCTCCAATTGATGGAGCTCCATTCATCTTCCAGTTTCTAGCCACTACAAAAAGAGCTTCTACAAACATTTGGGCACATACAGGTCCCTTTCTCCTGTTTAGTATTTCTTTGGGATATAAGCCCAGTAGTAGCACTGCTGGATCAAAGGGTATGCACAGTTTGATAACTTTTTGGGCATAGTTAAACCCCCTTTCCATTGGGAAGGCTTCCAGCATATTTCCATTACAGACAATGCTTCCAGATGGTTTTAGAGAATTATCACTTATTATGTTAAGGTAAGCTTCATTATTTAGTGTTTTTGAAAGGAATGGTCGCTATGTTTTGGCAAAGCTTTTTCTGCATTGATTGAGATAATCATAGATTTTCTGTTGGTTTTAGTATTGATATGATTAATTATGCTAATAATTTTCTTAATATTGAACTGGCCCTGCATTCCTAGTATAAATTTCACTTGGTCATAGTATATATACTTTTAATGTATTATTGCAATTTCTTTGTTAGTAATTTATTTAAAATGTTTGCATCAATATTCATTAGGGAGATTGTTCTTCAATTTTTTTTCCTTTGTCTTGGTTTTTGCTGGTTTTGGTATCAGCACCATATTGTGTTACAAGAAGAATTTAATAGAATTTTTTAAACCTATTTTCCAAGTAGGTTATATGATATTAGTATTAATTGTTCTTTAAATATTTGGGGATAATTTGCTTGCAAATGTATTTGGTCCTGGGGAATTTTTCTTAGGAAGTTCATTGATGACTTGTTCAATTTTTTTTTTTCTAAGTTTGGGCTGTTTTAAGTATTTTATTTCAACTTCTGTTAAAATGAATGATTTATATTTTTGTAAATATTCATCAATTTCATTTAGACTGTCAAATTTACTATCAAATAACTGGGTAAAATAATACCTGGCAACTGTCTTGATTTTCTCTTGGTGGTGAATTCAACCTTTTTATTTTTTCATACTCGAAATTTCTATTTTGCCCTCTTAGTCTAACATATCTGGGCAGTTTTCTTTGTTAATTTTTGGAAATATGTTATCCAGGCCTTTTTTTTGTCTTCTGCTTATGGCTTTCAGGTAGTCCAATAATTTTTATATTATCTCTCCTGGATCTTTTTTTCGAGGTCAGTTGTTTCTTTAATGAGAAATTTTGCATTTTCTTCATTTTTCTTTTTACTTTTTAAAATTTATTTTATCTTATAGTTGTCTCATAGAATTATTAGTTTCTACTGGTGCAATTTTAAATAATTATTTTCTTCAGTGAGTTTTTGTAATTGCATTTCCATTTGGCCAATTCTATTTTTTAGGGAGTTATTTTCTTCAGTAAATTTTTGTAAATCTATGCTATTGACTCTTTTTCATTTGCACTACTCTCTTTTATTTTCTCAATTTTTCTTCTCTAATTTGCTTTTGAAAATCATTCTTAAGCTCTTCCAGGAATTTCTTTTTAGGTCTAAAATTAAATCACACTTTTCTTTTAAGTTTCCCATATAGTCATTTTGATATTCTTGTCCTCTTCCAACTTTATGCCTTTATTCTCCTTATATCTATAGTAAATTTCTATGATCAAGTTCTTTTCCCCCTCATTTTTCTGCATCTTTTTGTGACTTGTTTTTTTAATGAAAAAATTAGGTTCTGGTCTTGCATTGTTCTGTGCTTTTTGTGCTGGGAGTCTATGTCTTACTGTTGACTTTCACTGGACTTAAGAGATTAGCTGCTTGCTTTTTATTCAATACAGGCTGCCTTTCTGGGTTGTACTGGGAAGTAAGGCCTCTCTTTTTTTTTAAGCCCATTTTTAAAATGAAACTTTTATTTTCAAAACATATGCAATGATAATTTTTCACTACTGACCCTTGCAAAACCTTGTGTTCCAATTTCTACCCCCTTCTCTTCACCCCCTTCCCTAGAGGGGCAAATAATCCAATATATGTTAAACATGGTAAAATATATATGCAAATCCAATATAGGTATACATATTTATACTATTTTCTTGGTGCATAAGAAAAATTAGATCAAAAAGGAAAAAAATGAAAAAAATAAAATTCAAGCAAACAACAACAAAATAAATGAAAATGCTATGTTGTGATCCACACTCGGTTCCCAAAGACCTCTCTCTGCGTATAGATGGCTCTCTTCATAATAAGATCATTGGAACTGATGAGGCCTCTCTTTTGGACTTCCTGGGTATGGGATTTAGCTGTTGGCCCACTCTAGGGGTGGGGCCTTTCTGTACTCTGTAGACTGCATAGGAGTCTGTTGGCTTGAAGGAGGGTGGGGCTTTGGAATGTGTTGCTCCAAACTTGGAAACTTACTCCAGGTCCCTTGCTGTAAGGCTGGCTATTGCTGCTGCCTTTGGAACCTTTTTCCTTCCCACCCTAGTGAGACAGACTTTTCCTGCTGGATTTCTAAGTTTCTTCCATTCTTAGAGCAATTCTGAAGTGGCTTTCTAGTTGTTTGCAAGGTAATTCGAAGGGTTTCAGAGGTTCCTGTTATCTTGGTCTTATGTGGTTGTTTTTTTTTTTTTTTTTTTTTTTCTTTTAGCAAATTAAATTGAAGTTTCTTCAAAAAATATCTTATGTCAGTTCCAAAGATCTTATGATGAAGAGAGCCATTTACACCCAGAAAGAGGAACTGAGTGTGGATCACAACTATAACATTCTCACTCTTTTTGTTGCTATTTGCATTTTATTTTCTTACTCATTTACTTTCTTTTTTTTTTTTTTTTTGATCTGATTTTTTTTGTGCACCAAGAGAATTGTATAAATCTGTTTATACATATTGGATTTAGCATATATTTTAACATATTTAATATATATTAAATTGCTTGCCATCTAAAGGAGGGGCTGAAGGAAAGGAGGAGAAAATCTGAAATATAAGGCTATACAAGGGTCAATGTTGTTAAATTAGCCATGCATATATTTTAAAAATAAAAAGCTTTATTTAAAAAAAAACCCAAAGAAATATCTTATAAGCATCCCTGAAAATGAAGCAAATGAATTAAGACTTAGCCCCTAAAAAATTCTTGTATATAAGTAATTCTAACAAAACTAAAAGCAAGTAGAATTACCAATAAGTTGACAAAAACTTTCATTTATAAGAGATAGTTCCAGAGTGAGATTACATACTCTTAGGGCATATAATAAACATGATCATGACAGGAAAAGCATAGACCTATAATGAACCTCAGCCAATCAGAACAACTCTTCCAACTTCCCAATCACATATATTTATTTATCCCAGCCCACATTCACCTGGAATGCTGACTTTTTTGGTGGTTCTTCATCCTTTTTTTCTTCTTCTTCTTCTTCCTCTTCACTATCCGTCTCAAACAAATAATAATCTCCACTCCTGACCACTAAGCAAAACAAAATATTTTCTTATTTCTTGAAAAATATAAGGAATATTTGGTGCTCATTTCTGATTAACACACAAATATATACCAACATACAGTTAACAAAGGATCATTAGGATAGAGGAAGAAAAAAGGAAGTAAACAGAACTCACTGTCAGGCTAATATTATTTAGTGCCACTATGATTTAAGTTAAAGCACAAAGACCATGTCTATACCACTTAACCGAATTGGCCAAAGCAAAGTCAATCTGGTATTTTCAACCTTCTTCATAGACTGTACCAATCAATCAGATCAACTGTGCACCAATCCAATTCGATCATTTACAATGATCAAAATAACTCATCGATGGTGGCACGATTTTGTTATTTTGGTCGTATAGATAAGGCCAAAGTGAAGTGGAGGATTTGCAATTATCTCACTGATATTGGCTGTATAGACAGCCAATGCAGATAATTCAAAACTAAAACTAGGTATTAGAAACCTTCCACTTCATCTTTTGCTATGTAGACCTGGCTTCTGCACATGGAACACATTGGACATGACAAGTATGGTAACAATTGAGGATTACAGGTTGGTTGGTTGGTTGTTTTTTAACCCACATTGCCATGAGGAGGAAATGGGCAGATAAGAAGAAAACTAAACACAATGTCTGTTTCTACATGCAGCTAGTAGAAGAGACTCTGGCAAGATAAAAGGGATCTGCATGGCTCACCACTGATATGCTTTATGGATATTGTGAAATCTGAGAACATAACTTATGCAGCGATCCATATTGATCATTATGGTTTATAGCAATAAGAGTTCTAGTCTCTTCTTTACTCTTGCATGTAAACACAGTCTGTGTTAGGAGTTTGTAGCAGAGAAAGTTGCAAGGTCTATCCAAATATTTTAGAGGAATTTGATTAATTTAATCTTTATCCATTTAAGATGAATATATGTTTTTATCAGTGAGAAGAAAGCCAGCATAGAAATTTCTGATGTTACATTAAAATGTATCATCATTACACATAGAACATACTATAGTTTTTGGTTTTTATTTAGACTTTCATGTGCTGGGCCATCTTTCATGTTACACCATGTAGTGTCATTTGTTTATTCATCTTTTGGACTTAAAATGATGAGGTAATGGAAAACCTTGGCTTGTTTAAAATGAATTGCTTGATTATCACTAAACAAAGTAATAAATAAAGTAATTTTGCCCATGGTTTCAGATAGAATCTGAAGCCTCCATTCATGAAGATGCAGAGTAAATGAACTGGGCCTTATATCCTTGAACAGAAGCATTTAATTTTAGTTTTAAGTAAAGTAACAGGCCCAGGGCAACAGGCCCAGGTCTGAAAAAGGGAAATAAACAAAACCAAACAGAAGACAATAATAAGCGAGAACAAACCAAAGTCACAGCATTACATTTGACAGTGGGGAAGACCATTAAAATTATGCCTTCATGTAAACTTAGAAATTAGCAAGGAGAGTTACATAGGGTGTATGTCATATGTTCAGTTGGGAAAAATTCAGAGTAATATATGAGTCAACATTTTACCTTCATTATATGCTCTAAAATCAACAACAGCTTAAATTGTATTCAATCATACCTCCTAAAATGTTTTCTGTATTCTGTTGGACAAATGAACATAATTTTGATATATTTTAGGAGAAAAATATTTGTATTATATTCAAAAGGAGAACTTTTTTTCAGAGAAATTTTTCTTTTATTAATTCCACTAAAGTTTATGAATTAGATTTAGCATTATCACAAAACTCTACCACTAATCCAAAATCACAAAAGAAAGTTATATGATCTTCTAAAATTGTCACTAGACTAGAAAACAAATTAAGATGGAAAAAATGTTTCTTTGGTGATATTTATCTTTAAGAACAAACTAGTGTCTGAATATTCATTTATATATTGCATAATATATAAAATAAAAAGGGCTAAATTAGAGTTTTTGAAGATCCTGTTTGTGTGTAAAATTCTATTAACATATAAGATTTCTAGTTTAGGATTTTCTAATGTGTATGTGATGCTACTGTCATGGCTAGAGGGTGATGATTACTTCAATAAGTTCTTTTCATGAGTCCCTTTACAGCCCTACTATTCACATCTCCATAAGCCTGATGATTAAAAACTATTTAAGAATGAAAGTATTGAGCAATGCCAGACAATGTCCACTGTTCATAAATGTTATGAGATATGAAATCCTGAAAGGGAAGGTATGATTGAACAGCAATAATGCAATCTTATGTGTACACATAGATATGGAACTGGGAACATCTGAGAAACTCAAGGCCTAGATTAAGATTTTCAGTGATTTCTAATCATGTTAATATGGCAATAGTATTCTCTTGGTTGGTACTTTTAACTTCCATAGTTTTATGCATTACCATTTCAGAAACACTCAAGCTGACCACTTATAAAATTGCACTGATAAGTTTAGTAACCAAATAAATCATAACAGTGAATCTCAATAATGTGCCTTCTAAATAATACAATTCTATCACTATCATATATAATTTTTTTAAATGTTTTTTCTCAGAAGGATGCTACTGATATATTTGGCAGACACTAAGAGGAAAAACACTTGGCAGGGAGCTTTTAAAATTATAGTTAGCATCTGGTTCCAAACTATGAATCACACAAATTTCTGCATTATTGCACCACAAGGTATTGTAACAATGCACATTTGGTTTAAGACCAGTGTCCAAGAAAATGATATAATGAAGGTAAGATGAATCAGAAAACCCAAAGTCAATAATAACCTTTGTACTGGAAACTCTTGAATGTATTAACAACTAGTAAGATGATTAACAAAGACCTTATCCAATTCCTTCCAAAATACCATTTTTAAATGAAAAAAAAGAAATATACCACATTAAAATGGCATGAGACTTTACCTCAGCTGACAGTATAATATGATTTATATGAGAAATCTTTTTGAAAAAGGATAAGTCTCTCTAAAGTAGCAATATGCCCTTTAGAAACAGAAAGATAGGCATAGTTTACTTGTGACTTGATAGAAATGGGCATACAGTGTAACTTAAGAGAGTGACATAATATCTGTCAGTGTAGAAATAACATGATCACACAGAATGAACAATATAAAAAATTGCAACTTTACTTCATCCAAAGGAATAAAGAATTCTCAACAAAGCATTAGATTTTCTTAAATAATGGAAAGTTTTGTAATGCTTAGACAACTACTATGTTTTGAAATGTTGTATAATATGTTGCAAACATATCAGGAAATGTACCTCATTGATTTTAGGAAATTTTATTATAGATAAGAAAGGCTAAGACCAATTTTTTATACTTAAGGAGAAACTGGTAGACTCTAGATTTTGGTAATCTTAGTGGAATTCAAGTCTATTTTTACTGGATTTGTTAATCTTATACAAGCTGAGTATCCAGTCCTTTCTGGATGGTGGTACAGCTTTAAAGATGAGCCCTGATGGATGAGATTGACTAAATTTTTTATTCCAGTCAGTTTCACTCATGACGGCACAGCCAATTCACATTGTAGTGTGAAGAAACTCATAATATTATTAGACTGAATAAATCCTAGATAGTAATGATTGTGTTTTTTCCCATTGTTGTGATGTAGCTAAATGGTAAATTGCATTAGATGAAACAATTAAAGTGTTTATTAAATTAATTTCTTTCTAGTGCCATATTTACTATAGTGAAGTTTTACATTCTGTGTGACTCTGAAATTCTGCTTTTTAGAAGGACTTTCAGATTTCTGGTTAGTTGATCATCACTGAACAACAAAATACTGAGAAGATGTGTTAGAATATAATTTAGAACACTAGCATTGGGGACTTTTTGAGGAAAAGAAAAAGGGTTCAAGTATAATGTATTGTATTTATCTCCACTTTCACATTCGCTAAAAATAAATAAATAAATAACCTCAAATACAAATAACATTAAAGCTCTATGAATTATAAGGAAGAAAGAGACTCATAGTCATAACCTGTTACTGCCTTATAAAGAGTCATAAAATATCTGCAAATATCTTCTTGATATCAGAGATAATTTCTAATATAAGTTTATATACAAATATAGATGCTATGGATAAAATGGTATGTAATGTCTAAGATTGGTCAGCCCTCTGGACCTCAGAATTAGATAATATTTATTTTCCTTCTCTTAATAACCCATAAATTGTGCTCAAGGATTGATTAGTTTAGCTTCAGCTATCTCTAGTAGGCCCTGTACATGACTACAGAATATCTATACCTAATCAGTTATCTGTACATAATTGCACAGGAAGCTTTGAAATAGTAAATTTCTACACTCAGGCCCCCTATCAAGTCACAATGATCAAACCATGCATGGAACAAACAAGTCATGGGAATGCCCAAATTCTGGTCAAGGATATAAGGGTTAAAATCGATGAAATTGTAAGAGGATCGAGAAAACCTACTGGAAGCATGATCAACCCAAGGCCGCCACCACTGCTTTTTTTTGCCCTTGGCTTTCTGTTTGTCTGCTTCTCCTAAAATAAAATATGTCCAGATATTAATTCTTACAAAATGAGAAAACAAGCTTTGAACACCACGATTTAACAACTCATTATTGTCAAATCTAGCTAAACTTTAAGAGCACATTAAAAGGTCAGGAAAAAGGAAACTGCATGGTATGAAAAGTGTTCAAGTATCAGGGTAACAGCTGAATCCCAAAGGGAATTGGTTAAAATTTATTTTAAAATGCTCTGTATTTTCAGCTATTCCTTTGCAAGCTAGCACATTTAAATAGAAATAAAATGAAGGGATAATAATTTCACCATATGTTATATACCAATGAATATTCCATAGAACTAAAACAAATAAATAAGATTTAAAGAGATAAAGACATGCCAATTTGTTAAAATTCATCTAACATCTTAGTTCTAAAAGCCAGACAACTTGTTTATAATAGATATTGATAATATATGATTGGAAAATACTAATTTATTAGTAAGTGATGGAAACTGTAATCTCGATAACAAATATATTTCTTTACTTAAATCCCTCCCAAACTGAAAATCATGCCAAAAATCCTACAAAAGTATATTTCAACTCCAATCAAGTTAGCTGCAATAATATATTTCACAAGGCAAGGTACAAGGGAAACATCAATTCATAACTTTAAATTCTGACACTAGGTGTCAATATGCAAGGCATGTACATGATTTCTTTATTTTAGTTTACAAAAACCAGAGGAGATTCCAGAAAGGAATACATTACTGTTTCTCTTTCCAAATCAACTGCTTGTCTATGATTTTATTCCTTCTCCTCTAAAGTTCCAAAAGCTAATATGATTGTGTCTTTCTCAAATCAAACTGGCTCTTGAGTCAAAAAGAAGCTAGGTTATTGGTTTCACCCAGATGGCCTAAAGAACAGCTTAAAATCAGTGCTTCATTAAAGCTTTAAAATGCATTTTGGAAAACACCTACAAAACATCTGAACATACAATTTATATAAAAAGATAAAACTTGCACTAAAATAAATATACTTTCAATGTTAAGACTGAGAAACCTTTTCTTCACAACCCTACTGATTTCCAAATATTGTTTGTGATTCAACTTTAAAGTAACTGAATGGCAAGAAAATGGTTTGACATACTTTCATCATCCTCTTCAGAAACTCTTTGAAGACTCTGTCCTTCACCTGATTCCTGGGTCAAACTCAACATTCTCTCTTTCCCCTTTTTGTATTTTTGTTGCCTGGCTTTGATGCGATCCATTCTAGTAAAAGAAAAAATATTAGTCACATTATAATCTTTAGGCTTCCATAAGAATAATGCATTTTATTTAGACAATGATGTTTCTGAATGCAGTAAAAATCATCAATGGGCTTTTAAATACTATCGGCTTTGTGTCAAGGCAACCACCAAGAACCCACTATCACCTTGGAAATTAGCTGTCTTTTTGTGAGAATTGAAAGACAATGATGGATGATGATAAGTGAAAATAAAATGATACTAAAAATGTTTCAAACTAAACACTTCATAGTTATACCCAGATTCTTGTAGAATGGCATAGTGGACATCATGTCAGAACACATGGAAGGAAGACCTGACACTAAAATAATATGAACATGGGAAAATCCTTGAACATTGCAGAACCTCAATGTCTTCATCTGTGAAATGAAAATCATAATATGGTATCATTTCTATATGATATGATATCCATCAATCATAAACAGGAGAAGAATCAAATATTAATACCTGATATTTATAAAACATCCTAAATTTTCAAAGCTCTTTATACATAGGAACATTAATATTTTCTACTCTGAGTACAAAATATTTGTGTGGAAGAGTCCAGACTTGTGATTTTAGTGGCAGAAGTGCCCCTAATGAGGACTCCATCTACTAATTCAGATAAGCATCTTCATCCATTTATAATATTAGAGAGTTTTTTGGGACATAAAGAAATTCAAAGTCTAATCAAGTCTCTGTATTCTGAAACAAATGAGTAACTGGTCTTGAGAATCTCATTGAGAAACAAAAAGGTCTGACTTATTCCCGCCCCCCTTATTAAGAGGAAGGATAGTAACATTCTTCACTTTTAAGATAAAGTAAACACATTTAGAAATAATTTGGTCCAAATCTGGAATATGTGAAAATCAATTTTAAACTTAATATTGAATAATATAACAGCAATAATAATAATAGCAAAATAACAATAATGCTACTATTATTGCTTACATATTTTAGTGCTTTCTCATTTTTCAATTGCTTTCACAATCCACATTGTTAATCTCAAAACAGCAGATTTTTATGGAATAATCTGTTATGTTAAAAGAGGAAGCAGGGAAATAATTTTTTGCCTAGGAGATGAAAATAGAGAGAGCTCTTCTCAATTGAATAGTCTTATTTAAGTACAATTTCAGTTGATCACCAGTATTTTCCTGGTGATCCATGACATTTTTTCCCTTAGTCTAGATGGAAAAACTGGTGAAACAGAATCTTTTAGTCATGCCTTAGACTTTTATCCACATTATATCACATCATATTACCATATCTCAATGATTCTATTGCTAAAAATTTTACCCTATGAAAATACTAATCAGTGGTCTTGCAGAACAAAAATTTCCCAAACCCATTGGATAGATAGTTATTGTCTCATTCCATGTACTGATCTTATTTATATCACCTAAACTTTCTAAATATTGGAATGCTCATCTTTAAAGTGAAGAGGACTTTAATACATCAATCTAATATCCTTTCCGGCTCTACCATTCTAAGATCATCCTACCTTTTGAATTCCCTTCATCATCACTCTGTGAGCAATACAGAATTAGTAATGTTTTCATAATAATCATAGAACTGCTAATTCCATAGAAAACTTCATGGTAAGTACCAAAGTTATTTGAATTGGGATATTTAGAATTTAAACCCTAGTGATTCTGAGGGCAGCTAAAATTCCTTTTTGTTTTACTGGATTGTTGCCCATCTTTAGAACCAGAAAATAAGAGGAAAGGAAAGGAAAAGAGAAATGAAGCATTCATACTGTCTCTTCAGCTGGTCCATTGATTTTTTCTCTTCCTCCATTCTTGCTTTCACAGCCTTTACAATTGTAGCTTGGAAAAGTTCAGCACCTCTGAATGAAAATTCAGAAATAATGCAAGATAAATTAGAACCTTATGTTTATCCTTTCAAAAAACAAAAATGAAAATGAAGCAAGATAAAAACAAACAAACAAAAAAAACATCACAAATCAGAAACCATTGCAGATAGAGGGGAAATGAGTCTAAAATTGAGCCTCTTGGCAAGTCATATCTATTTTCTAATCATTTAAAATTTCTCTTCTGGGTTGGAAGAAGATATGTGACTTTAGGTACAGATTCCTTTTATCCCCTACGATTGGTGAATAATAAGCATGTAATAAATACTTTTGACAGTTTGATTACAGAACAACCTACCACTTTTTGTCATCGGGCTGATGATAACTTGTTAATCTATTGATGGAAAGGGGAGGGGAAAACATTTATTAAGTACCTACTATGTTTCAGGCACTATGCTAAGCATTTTACAGTTATCTCAATTGATTCTCATAACAACCTTGTGAAGCAGATACAATAATTATCCTCACTTTACAGTTGGAGAAAATGGGGCAGATGGATATTAACTAACTTGTCCAAGTTCAGCTAGTAAGTGTCTGAGGTCTGTTTTGTACTTATGTCTTCCTGACTTCAGATCCTAGCTTAATATAATGGTAACAATTTTTACTTCAAAAGAGCTTCACACTATTTGTCTATTGAGATTTTCCTTAAAGAAAGTAGGTATTCCAACATAGGCTTATTCTACTCTTAATGGGAGAAGTAAAAATATCAGTTTTCACAATAGAAGAGAGTTCACTAGCTTATTGAACTGATATACAACCAATTAATGGTAGAGGTTAGAATCTGGTCTTCCTTAACTAATGTAGTGCTATTAATGTATTAAATATACTCCAGTCTGAGCTACATCCTAAGGTAGATTTAATTCATCAAACTTTATTCAATATACTATGTTTTGACACACACAGAAACAAATTAGATAATGAACTCAAGAATTAGAAAGTACCATGAAAGGCATTCTTGTAAAGTGGGCAATGCTAGGCTTGGAGCAAATCCCACTTCAGGTATTTATTAGCTATGTGAGTCCTGGGAAATCACTTATCTCTTATGGTTTAAGTTTACTTATCTGTAACATGGAGTTTGATCTTGATGAATGTTAAGGTTCCTTCTAGCACAAATAAATGATCTTGTGTTTAAAGACAAGACTGGAAGTATCTCTACCTGATAATGTGAGCAATAAGATATACATCTTATGTATATTCTATGGTATATATAGACATGGACTCTGTATCACACATTCCAAATAGGTCTCTTTTATCATCTTCTTTCTGTCCCCAAACCTGTCATATTAGGAGGGAGAAATTATTGAGAAAAATAATGGAAAGGTTCTGAGGAGGAAAAAAATACAAATAGTAGCCCAAAAAAGGGAAAAAGGGAAAAAGATGAAAATAGTAAAGTAGGAAAGAAAAAATGAGGAAGAGTACAGGTATGAAGTTATTGAGCTACTTAATATAGTATAACAATATTACATACTATTACACAGATCAATCATAACTTCTCTCTTTTCCTATAATTCACATGTCATATACCTCTTCACATTATATATTTTCATCTTCTTTGCTCTACTTTCCAGGGAAAAGGTCAGCCTACTTGCCAAACCCCCTCAATTAAAGTTCTTGATCACAGCCTTTTTGCCCTCATTTAGGAGATTGTGTCCTCCAACATTTTATCCCATTTTTAAATCTTCAGTATCTTTCTATCTACTCACTCCTTCACTGGCCACTTATGTATGTTTCTTCCATTGTGAAAAATTCTTCCCTTGACCTTGGCATTCCCTCAAATTGTAATTCTATAGCTGATCTCCTTTTCATAGCAAGACTCCCAGAAAAAGCTGTTTATATTCATTACCTCCATTTCACATCATGCTCCTTTCTTAATCCCTTGTAATCTGGCTTCTGTTTGACTGGAACTGATCTTTCCAAACTTAACAAAATTCTCTCAATAATTCAACACAAAGGTCTTTTCCGCATCCTTTTTGACTTCTCTAGCTTCTAACATTGTTAAGAACTCTATCCTTTGGTATGACCTTGTCTTACTTGAATTTCATGACTCACATGAAGGAAAGTAAAGAAGTTCCAGTAAAGAAGACTGGAACAAATCCTCTTTCCATCTACCAAGTATGAATATCTGATAAAAGAGATACTCATACTTTTTGCTCTTTTTCTCTACAATCCCTTTCTCTGTCCCTTATATATAATAGGTGCTTAATGAATGCTTGTTGAATGATGGTTTCATCAGTTCCATAGTATTCATTTATAATCTCTAAAATAATGACATATCACTGCCATTATGTTGACATTTACCTTGATGCCAGGATCTGTGAAGCTTTTATGTCAGCAACCACATGAAGGAAATAGTAACTCATGAAAACTCTTCTTTGTAGCAAAAGGAATGCAAAACATATACTGTCCCAGATAATCCCAGCCTCACCACTGGGCAATTTGCATTCCTTATTATCAAGAGCTAAGACAGCAAAGCAAAGAAAGTCTGTGTTAGAATGAATATACCTGGTCTTTTTATTTTTTTGCATGTCTCTAATATGCTACAGACTCAGTTACACTTTCTAAATCACAGCAGAGCAAATAAAAAATACTCTATGACTAGGTAGTGTCCATGGTACAAATGTTCATTCTCCTTAGTTTTAAATTAATGCCAATTAAGTTGCTTATGAGTTAATAGTAACCTACAAATGCCTTTGTCCCTTAACAATTCATCAATAGTTTTTTGTTTGTTTGTTTGTTTGTTTTTTATCTACAGATATGGATCATTCCCTCTCCCTTTTATTCGATAGGTGTTGATGGTCAAATTGTGCTGGAACAGAAGCTTCCAAACTTTTCTGATTGTACATCCCTATTAGCAAAAAATAATAATAATACTTATTCATCATATGTATGCATTTACTTAATGTGTTATGTGCATGTATTACTGTATTAATAATTACATTTTCATAAAATTTACCTAAACAAATTAAAATAGTATTTATAAGATTTGATCCTGGAATTTGATCCTGGAGCCACTGAAGTTTATTGAGTAGCCTAGTGTATAAAAGTGATAGAGTAAGGCCTGACTTTTTTTTTTAATCACTTTGGCAGCTATATAGAAGATAGATGAGTTGGGAGCATCTTGAAGGATAGAGGCTAATTATTATATTACAATAATCTAGGTGATAGATGATGAAGACATGATCTAGGGTTGTAGCTGTGAGCAGAGATAAGGGAACAGATCCAAGAAATATTTTGCTGGTAGTGATGACAATTTGGCAACAGACTATTTCTCTGGAAATTGTGATGCCAAGATGATACCAAAGAGAACAACTTTTACAAGTGGAAGGATGATGGTGGTTTTGACATAAATGGTGAATCTCCAAAAAAGGATGGCTTTGAAGAAGAAAAACAATGTATTAAGAATAACAATGGGTACTAGAATTCTTTCATGACTGTTTATCCTGTACAATTTTGATTAATTAGTCAAATGAGATTCTGAAGCCAAAATTCCAAGGGTTCCTCCCAGAGTCATGAGATAATCTCTCTGCTAAATAATGTGCTTGCTAGAAGTAGAATTCCCAATGATATATGCACAACTGTTTCTTTGTTTTTCTGAGTAGTTGTTGGGTAATAAGTAAATAAATCCCAACGGGTTACTGACTAGTATAGAAGCAGAAGCTGGGAGCTTGAATATGGAGGGAAGAAGGACGGAGATAAAGGTAAGCATAGCAGTGATGAGAGAAGACCTAGGATTATCTAGCATAGGGAGGATGGGAAGGGATGAGATAGGCCACATTTTCCTATTTTCTGATTAATTGATTATAGAATCCTTGGGGCCATGCCTCCATCTAGAATACTTTTCTAGAGCATTATTATCAAACCCAAAAAGAAATGAAAGTCAATGAGTAGGGTGAGAGGGGGAAAGACAGTAATGTAAAGTGAATTTCTACTCTAGATATGCTGGCAATTTTCATTCCTGTGATTGCAATTGTCTCAGTGAGATTCTAGTAAGGGTGTTCAAATTAATATTTCTTCAAATCACCAAAATTATGGTATATGCATGTAAGATTGGATGATGCATTTTGGAGAAAAGAATATTACAAAAGGGCCCAAATTACTCAACATACACAGTTTTTCCTTAGATTGGTTGTAAAATGGTTCCAGTCTAGGTGACCCATCTCAAAAATAAATGAGATACTATGCATTATTTTTCAAGTTAGGTCAACAAATTCTCTAATAAACTGATATGACATTTCTCCTACACATCTACTTCTACCAACAAAATCCTTTCCCCCACACAACATAATTTAATACTCACGCATTTTGTAGCCTTTTACTGTACAGGCCAAACTGAAGGCTTGGATCAACCAGCAACTCTTCTCCACCAAGGATTCAATGTAACCACATGCTCCAATCTGTAAAACAAATAGAAAAAAAATAAATACACAGACTATATACATCAATAACAAATGTTCATTGGTCAGGATCCCCAGAATATTCATGTATTCACTTATAATTCAGTGTGGTTCATAATATATGTTACTAAATTAAAGGCAGATATTTTCATTCCAGTGTCTCTGCAGTACTAAGTGGGATGATCAATGAGACAAAGCTGTTTTCTGAAGAGATTCAGCTCCATGGAGTGGAATGAAGATCAAAGAGGAACTATCATTCACAAATATCTTTTTCCACCTTTTCAGAAAAGAAGTTCTGTAGACTTGTTGATGGAATAAAATTTGAAATGGCAAATGAGGCATGCATTTTACTCAACATAATGTAGTTCCTCAAACTGATTTGGTTAGGCTTTTTTATGTCACAGGAAAAAACAAATATGTCTGTTTATAAAAAAGAAATTATAAAATGTGTTTCTTTATGGCCTCTACATACCAGAGTAATAGTCCCTTTAAATTTTTTCATATTATTATTATTGCTATTATCTCCTTCCTGGTTTTAAGTTCTAGAAAACTTTATAATTTGCTATTTCCTGTTCAACTATCATACCAAAAGCCTTCTCCTTCAAAATCTAATTCCACGTATCATCTACTACATGAAGGTTTTTGTAATCCCCTTCTGCAGGAACTAATCTTGCCCTTTTAAAATTTCTCATAATATACTGGAGCTCTCCCTAATAATTTGTCACCATTTTACATTAGATTAATTTATACAGCTATGATCTTTTGACTAGACTGATGGCTTCATCAAAAAAAAAAAGTCATGACAGATTACAATCATTTCCTTGAAAAAAAAAAATATTAGACAGTAAATCAGGGGAATACAAAGTTTATCTAGACTTCAGTAAAGTATTTGATAAGATTTCTCATGATATTTTCATAGAAAAAAGTCAATGATAGATAATATTCAGTAAATTCAGAACTGGTCAAATGGCTATATCCTAAGATTAATAATTTATGACTCAATATCAAATTACAAAGAGGTCATCAGTGGACTACCTTGGGGAGTCTGTGTTTAGTTTTAGGCTGTCTTATGCTTTTGCCAGTAACTTAGATCAAAGAATAGATAATAATGATGATAGCTAACATTTATGTAGTACCTATATTTTTGGCCCTAAATTATTTCAAATGATCTTTACAACAACTCTGTTAGGTAGGTGCTATTATTATCTCTATTTTCCAGATGGATAACTTAGACAAACAGAAATTAAGTGACTTATGTGGAGTCATACAAGTTATAAGAGTCTGAGGCTAGATATGAACTTAGATCTCCCTGACTCTATCCACTAAACTAGTTAGATAGCATATTTGTCAAATTTTCAGATAAAAACTTGGAGAGTCAGTTAACAAAATGGATAAGAGGATTAGTATGCAAACAAGATGTCAACAGGCTACAAATAAGTTCAAATTAAAATGATAACTTTAGCAGAAGATTTCTCACCACTGAAGACTGAATTTATAGAAACTTAGAATGAATTTGTGGTTATCTATTTGAACCTATATGTAATTAATAAGCCCTCCATAACATCTGTCAACAAGGTGTCACTTTTTATCTTTTTATATGGAGAACTCAATATTTCAGAAGGCAATCTAAACTTTTGTTTGGAAATTTTTCCTCCTATAAAAAACATTGGTTTAGGAATCTGCATAATAGATGGTGATATAAGAATCAAAATAGTGTCAGCACAGCCAGAATCTCCTAGTTATGAATAAATTCACCCAATTCAGATCTCATTTATGTAGTAGGAAACCTTAGATGAGATAAGGATGAGTTAATATCAACTCAAAGGGTTGAGAGTTGCCTTTTCTTCTCTCAAAGAGCATATTGTTTCACCTTGACATGAGGTAGCATAGATTTGGTTCATAAAGGATATTCAAATGAGGCACAAATTTTCTACCAAACTTGAGAGGCTTAGATTATGAATGGGCTCAGGGGTAATCTATATTTATCTGTGTTTTGTTAGGAAATGCCAACTTAATTACAAATAGACTCATTACAGGTTTTTCACCAAGTGATACATTTTTTTTTTGTTTGTTGAGTTGTTGTTATGTTAACCCATAAATAAGAAAAAATATTACACGAGCCTCAATCCTGTGTGATCTTATTTCATGTATGTAGAGTCATCAATAAATTGAATGGTGGTGCTAATAGGTGAACCTACTCTCTGATTCTGGCTTGGTATCCCATGTTCAAGGCCAAGCTGTTTTTAATGTATCTATTTCTTTCTACTTCCATATAAAAGATGACATATGAACATCCTTACATGCTTTTTAATAGCTTGTTCCATACTGTTTTCATCACATAATAAGGAAAGAAAATTTAATATTTTCATAGTTATCTAAACAAGATCAACATTTATAAGCCAAAAAAAAGTCATGCTTGCTAATATCAGGTACTCTCTTCCATTCTAGAAGACAAGGAAATATTACTATATGGGCAAAATATCAACTTTTTTTTTTTTACAAGATGAATGCTTAAAACATTAGACTTGGTTGTATCAGTTGTGAACTTTTTTTTATGGAAAGAAATAACTCACAGTCTATTTCTATATGTTTCCCAACCTTGGGCTGACTTGAAAAGAATAAAAAAAAAGTTCTACTGTTTAACAGAAAAGCAAGATAAATTATCATTGGAATACTGAATTGACTGTATCAGAGCAAACTGCCACAAGATTTTGGTTTTTTCTGAGAACAATATGATGCAGCAAGGGGCTTTTAATAACCACCAAATGGATTGTAACTCTTAACATTTATACCACAAATGTGTTATGGGCTGAACTACAACAGTGCCACTTACTGACAGTATATTTTTCATTGTAATCACAAAAACATTGTATGCGATCAGCAAGTCCCAACAGCGGAGGATGCTTTTGATAGGTTTCAACAGCAAATCTCCTCCAAACAGCAGGAAATAGAAACAGGCCACCAAATAACCCATGCAGAATAGGCTGATCCTAGTGGTTCCAGTAATGAAGATAATTGTAAGAACAAACCAGAAGAGATAGCTAAAGATAATCACTTTGTACATGTCCAAATAAGATCTGCAAGACAAAAACAAGACAATTAAAGAATAGTCAGCAAAGTTCTTCCACAAGGCAGTAAAATAATTTGCAACATTATTTTGTTAAAGACATTTTTATCAATTTTCATGAAACAGTAAAAACTTGAGTGAGTTATTTGTCTCTCTTTACCCAATTTTCTCTCCTTTAAGATGTGAGGAGCCAGATGGCATAATTCATAGAGTACTGGGCCAGGAGTCAGGAAGACCTGAGTTCAAATTCAACCTCAAACAGTTACTAGCTGTGTAATACTGGGCAAGTTTACTGAACCCTGTTTGCTTCAGTTTCCTCATTTGTAAAATGAGCTGGAGAAGGAAATAGCAAACTACTCCAGCATCTTTGCCAAGAAAACTTCAAAAAGAGTTACAAAGAATCAGACCTGACTGAAATAATTGAAAAAAGATGTGAATAATAATACTTGCACTGTTCACAGGGCTTACTAATTAGCAATGCTGTTAATTGTTTAACAACTGGATCTCTCCCTTCCCCCTAAATGTAACCTTGAGACACTTTAAAATTTAATTTGCATTGCTAACATTTTCTCTGTCTCATTTTAAAGTCTAGACAATCAACAAAACAATCAATCAAGTACAGATTTGTAGTTTTTCAATTTCCATAGTGTAAATGCTGATACTGAAAATTTTAAAATGATCATACATAAGCCAGTTCAAAATGGATCTAACACACATTCTTGTGTGTAATCATATGTTGTTTTTCAGGCATGTCTGACCCTTCATGATTCATTTGAGGTTTTCTTGGAAAAGATAACTGGATGGTTTGCCACTTTTTTCTCCATATTATTTTATAATTGAGGAGACTGAGATGAACAGGGTTAAGTGACTTATACAGAGTCACACTTAGTAGGTATCTGAGGCTGGATTTGAACTCAGAAAGATGAGTCTTCCTGACTCTAAGTCTGACACTTTTATACAGTGTATCACCTAGCTGCTCCTGTTTGTACCTTTTGATTAAAAGGCACACTAAAGACCTGAGAGATTATTATTTAGGTTCAATGTAAATTTATCTTACCCACTATTGTAAACATCACAATTTTAGGAAAGAAGAAAGTAAAACTCATATCCCAAAGTTACTTCCCAAAGAATTAAAAGTAATTTTTACCGGCAGTGAATGAAATCTGGCACAGGATTATGTTGGCTGAAAGATGCTGCATCAAGGCTCATACATATTTCTACATTATCCCCAGCCATGATCCGTACTGCAGCTTTGTTTTCATCTTCAAAAGTTTGTCGTTGTAAAGAAGCACACAATAGCAGCATGAAGTCATCTGGCAAGATAGCATTGTAAGAGTGAGTGTGAGTTATGCATTTATATTTATGGATAACTTCACTGTACATAATTGGGAAAGATAACAATCTTTACTCAGTACATGCAATTCATAATTTGTGGGTGGGTTCTAAGTTAACTTGACAATTGTCTACTTAGAGTTCATCAAACAATTTTCCATAAAAACATGTGATAGGCAGGCTCCTAAACTATGGGTCTTTAGATTTAGTGATAATAATAAGACCATAGTAAAATATATCTGAGATCACATAAACTTGGACCTTTTCTCCAAGGACACAAATCACAACTCATCCATGCCTACATAGTCTACTAGATGTGGACCAGGTCATAGTAGAATAAAACATGATAAATATTGCTAGAGTTGAGAGGGGCCCTTGATGTTGCCTAATCTAATTTCTAATTTTATAATTAATGAAACTTAGACCCAGAAAAGTGATATAACTTAGCAAAGTGACCGAACTGGTTTGGAATCAAAGATCCACTAACTAGAAACTCAGTATTATTTCCACTAACCTGCCTTTCCTATAGCTAAAATGACTTAATTTATATTTTCTATAATAAAAGATTATGGTGGTGAGAAAGTCATCTCATGGAAGAATAGTCCTTTAGCTTATAAACTTTTTACATTTGCTTAGGAAAAAAGAGTATTCTAGTTCAATAAAATTCTGGACATTCTGAATAAAGGATCATGAAAAATGACTCTTGGGAGATAAGGTTAACTAAGGGTCCTAAATTTGGATTCTTTGTCCATGTAATAGGTCAGATTTAGGTTAGCATATGTAGATTTCATATTAGTGGCTTTCTGTATTAATTAGGACTATTGATTTAATACTAATTAAAGTATTTTGACACTTTAATGATTGTATTTATTTATATATTCTCCACAAATACATACAGGTATATATCTATATTCATGTGAATATTTAACTATTTAATCCCTCCCCATCTTTTTGATTAAGACCATTCTATGAATAATACTTTCTCTTTATCATCTATTTTAGATTTTTTTTTGTTTGTTTGCTAGTATCAACTACAGGAACCATTTAAAATTTGGTTGACATGCTAAAATACATAACGATATTTAATAAAAGATGTTTGGAAACATTAACATAAATGTGAACTAAGCAAAGTGCTTCACTTTTCAGCCACAACAAGAAATTTGCTTCATGCCTAAACTGAGATTAATGTTTAATGTATATTCTAAACCATTGGAAGGTCTTATAAAAAGTAAGGAAAGAAAGAAGTTAATTATGCAAATAATCATGCATTTTACAGATTGTAAATTTTTTTTTCACAAAGCATTATTGTTGGCAAAAGCCACAATCTTGTAGAAATATTTATTGGATAGAACCCAAAAGAATAGTTTTAATTTTAGAATGTTTCTCTTGGAGATTGCAGATCCACCAAACAGACTTGTGCAATGGACAAAAGTGGTAATAAAAAGCTAATTAGAGACTGTTTCTTGTAGAATAAATGACAAGAATAAAACTGAAAATTAATAATTCAGGTTATATGACTCTGGGGCTAAAATACTTACAGACAAGAAAAACTGGATTAGGTCGTACAATGAAATCGGGAAAGTATAGCCACTTTATGATATTGTTGTCAAAACTGGCACCATGATATCTCCATGGATAATCTGCAAAGAAGGTTGGGAGAATAGTAAGGGAAGAAGTAAAAAAAAAAAAAAAATGAAGGCACATTGATAATGTTGCAATTCTTCAATTCTCTATTCAAGAACTATCTATTTGTAAACAACTTAACATCAAAATAAATAACTTCAAAAAGGAGTTCCTCACCTCTACAAGGAGCAGGTGGAATGCCAATGCACACAAAGTACTGGAATGTAATGATACATGCCAGAAAGCAGCAGTACTTTGGCCAGATTTCTGCAATAGCTTTCCTTCTTCTCCGATATAAAACAGCAATTAACCAACAAGCATGAATCATAGCATAGAAGTCCATTCGTTGGCCAATTACATTAACTGACATTAGGAAACAAGTCTGTGTAAGGATTAGAAGCAAAAGAACATATGAGTGATTTCAAAAAGTTACTTAGAATGAGATGGCAGTGGTTGATAACTATTTGTATTAGTGAGTACTTTTTTTTCCTGAAGCAATTGGGGTAAATGATTTGCCCAGGGTCACACAGCTAGGAAGTATTGAGAATCTGAGACCAAATTTGAACTCAGGTCCTCCTGAATTCAGGACTGGTGCTCTATCCACTTTGCCACCTAGCTGTCCCAATGAATACTTTCTTATAAAAATCTCTATTGCCTTCCTTCCCTCTTTTCTCTGCCTCATATAGAATACTTTGATATACTGTAAAATTCAAGTGCTACTTCTTGAAGGAAGCCTTTCCTAGTCCTACATTGCCACCTGCCTCTCCTTCCACCTCAACCCTTTAAGGACACCTTCTATTTATGCCATATTTATCTTGTTTGCTACTATGAATATATGTTGCCTCTCCCATATAGTATAAGCTCCTAAAAAGGAGAGATGACTTTTGCTTTTTCTTTGTATCTCTAGTCTTTAGCACAAAACTCAGGTTATATTAATTGCTTAAAATAACTAGTCTTTTAGCTTTGATAGAGGCATTGGGATTTTGCCCAAGGGTAACAAAATTTAGGGCATATACCACATAGGTATACATGTATACATGTGTGTATAAATATATATGTGTATAGACATATAGATATATCATGTATATATGTTGGGGGGAGAGAGAGAAAGAGAGAGAGAGAGAGAGAGAGAGAGAGAGAGAGAGAGAGAGAGAGAGAGAGAGAGAGAGAGAGAGAAAGAGAGAGAATTCCTAGTCCCCACCTTTACTCTCTTCTGCTCTTCTGACTGGTATATTGCTCCACAAGAACCTAACATGGGCTTGTTTCCCATGGGGGCTGGTCTCTCAGAGTTGCTGTCTATAATAGGAAAGTGTTGCTCTCTGTGTTGATATTTTCCACAATTAAAAAAATATTTTAAAAATATTTTAAGTTCCAAATTCTATCTCTCCCTCTTTTCTTCTCCCCATTCTCTGAGATGGCAAGCAATCAGATATAGCTTATACATATAAAATTATGTAAAACATTCCCATACTAGTTATTTTGTATAAGGTGAGTTGAATAAAAGGAAAAAGGAAAGAAAGTGAAAAGTATCATACTTCAGCCTATATTCAATCAATGTATTTTTTCTTCTGAAGGTGGGTAGTATGTTCCGTTCTTATTTCTTTGGGATTATGTTGGATCCCAACATATTGTTGGGATTGTATTGCTGTTAATAGCTAAATCATTCACAATTCTTTGAACAATATTGCTATTACTGTGTATAATTTTCTCCTGGTTTTATTTCTTTACTATGCATCAGTTCGTATAAGTCCAAGTTTTTCTGAAATCATTATGTTTCTCATTTCTTATACCAAAGTAGTATTCTATTACAAGCATATATCATAGCTTATTTAGCCATTCCAATCAGTTGAACAACCTCCCCCTCCAAAAAATGAAAAAATAGAATACCTCATTGGAAAAACAAGTGACCTGGAAAATAAACCCAGAAAAGACAATCTAAGAATTATTTCACTACTTGAAAACCATGATGGAAAAAAAAAAAAAAAGAACCTAGGCAACATCTTTCAAGAAATGATGATGGACATCTCTTTGATTTTCAACTATTAACCAACATAAGAATAAATAGGTCCTTTCCCTTTTTCTTATATGTCTTTGGCATATAGAGACAGCAGTGGTATTCCTGGATCAAAGATAAGAATAGCTTTCTAGTCCTTTAGGCATAGTTCAAATTGCTCTGCAAAATTGTTGGATCAGTTCACAACTCTAACAATAGTACATTTACTTCTCAGTTTTCCCACAACCCTTCTAACATCAAACATTTTCCTTTTGTCATATTAGCCATTCTGATAAGTGTGAAGTGGCACCTCAAAGGAGTTTTCATTTGCATTTCTCTAATCAATAGTGATTTAGAGTATTTTTATATGACTATAGATAGCTTTGATTTCTTTGTGAAAACTGCCTCTTCATCTTCTATGTAAATTTATAAATTGGGGAATAATTTGATTTTTATAAACTTGACTCAATGCTCTATATATTTGAGAAATGAAGTCTTTATTAGAGATATTTTTGCAAATATTCCACCTCTCTTCCCAAGTTTTCTGCTTTCCTTCTAATTTTGGTTGCATTGGTTTTATTTGTGCAAAACTTTTTTTAATTTGATATAATCAAAATGATCTATTTTACATTTTGTGATGATTTCTTTGTCTTCTTTGGTCTCCAATTCTTTCCTTATTCAGAAATGTGATAGATAAATGATTCTATTCTTTCTTAATTAGCTTATGATACCATCTTATATATACAAATCACATACACATTATTATCTTATCTTGGTATATGGTGTGAGATATGGTCAATCTATATCAAGTTTTTGCCATATTATTTTCCAATTTTCTCAACAGGTTTTGTTGTTCCAAAATATTGGATCATATACTAAATTATAATGGTAATTTATTACAGTATAATCTACACCTAAATTATTCCACTGACCAACCACTCTGTTTCTTATCCAGTACTAGATAGTTTTGATATTTACTATTTTATAATTCAGTTTCAAATCTGTGTTCTTTCATTTTGTTCATTGATTCACTTGATATCCTTAAAGTTTTTGTTCTTCCAGAAGAATTTTCTAATTTTTTCTAGCTCTATAAAATATGGCATGGGACAAATGGATTAATTTATATAGAATTGTTGTTTTTATCACATTGGCTTGGCTTACTCATGAATAGTTAATATCTTTCCAATTGGTTAGATATAACTTTGTGTAAAATTGTTGCAATTTACCCCCACTTTACATCCTCTTTTCTCTTCTTCCAATACAATAACTTTTCCTCATCTAATTTCTTTTTTTTATATCATCACAGTAAAGTCAAATTATACCTACAGGCTCTAAGTATACCCCCAACAAAGGTAGACTTCTCAAGAATTAAATACATAACCTTCCTATATAAGGATGTAAACATTTTAACTTTAAAAAAACATTTTTTCCTTCCCTTTTTACATTTTTAGGCTTTTGAGCACCAGCCTTGAATTCAGGAGGACCCGAGTTCAAATCTGGTCTCAGACGCTTAACACTTCCTAGCTTGTGACCCTGGGCAAGTCACTTAACCAGCCTCAAAAAAAAAAAAAAAAAAAAAAAAAAAGAAAAGAAAAGAAAAACATTTTTTAGGCTTCTCTTGAGTTGTCAATTTTCTGTTCAGTTGTCACCTTTTTATCAAAAATAATGAAAATCCTCTACTTTATTAAATGTCCATCTTTTCCCCTGAAAGATAATGCTGAGTTTTTCTGGATAGTTTATTCTTGCTGTATCCCAAGCTCCTTTGCCCTCTGGAATATCATATTCCAGACCCTTCAGTTTTTCAAAGCAGAAGCTTCTAGGTTCTAAGTAATGCTGATAGTGGCTCCACGATGTATGAATTGTGTGTTCCTGGCTGCTTGCAATATTTTCTCCTTGATTTGATAATTCTGAAATTTAGTTACTATATTCCTTGGAGTTTTCATTTTGGCATCTCTTTCAGAAGGGGATTGGTGGATTCTTCCAATGACTGTTTTACTCTCCAGTTCTAGGACATCAGGGCAGTTTTCCTATATTATTTTTTGAAAGATTATTTTTTTCCATCATGGTTTTCAAGTAGTAAAATAATTTTTAGATTATCTTTTCTGGGTTTATTTTCCAGGTCACTTGTTTTTCCAATGAAGTATTCTATTTTTTCATTTTTTGGGGGGAGGTTGTTCAACTGATTCTTGATGTCTTATTCAGTCCTTTACTTCCATTTGCTCAATTCTATTTTTTAGTTAATTATTTTCTTCAGTTAGCTTTTTGTTAATCTCATTTTGTATTTGACCAATTGTACTTTTAAATGAGATGTTTTGTTTATTGCATTTTTCCCATTTCACAGATTCTGTTTTTCAAGGAGTTGTTTTCTTTTTTCATTTTTGCCAAAACTAATTTTTAGGGAGTGATTTTCTTTAGATAATTTTTGTGCTTTTTTTTTCAGAGCTCTCATTTCCTTTCCCCATTTTTCTTCTCTCTTTTAAGATCCTTTTTGAATTCTTCCAAGAGAGCCTTTTGAGATGGAGACCAACTTATAACACTCTTTAAGGCTTTATATGGAAATGTTTTGTTTTCAATACCCTCAAGGTTTGAGATCTGTTCCTCCTTGTCTCCATAAAAGCTATCTATGGTCAGAGCTCCTTCTTTTTTCTTTCTCATTTTTAAAGGTTAAGGTTTGTTCTTAGGGCAAAGGGGAGATTGTCTCAAGCTTTCTCTACAGGCAACAACTGCTTCACACTACCTTGGAGCTAGTGATGTTGCTTCCTTATGATGCTGGGTAGGTGTGGCAGAGTCTTACTTTTTATGCTGGGGTTCAAGGACTTAATATTTGCCTTCCATACTTGTTTTGGAGATGTCATAGCTACTCTGCTGTTCCATTGGCTTCTGAACCAGGATAGAGTAGCAAACACTGCTGTAATTGGCCGAAAAGCTTCCCAGTAGATTCCTCCTGCGAGTACAGGTTGCCTCATTATGGGTCTCCCTGCTGCAGTTATGCTTGGCTGCAAGCCCCTTACCTGATTGAGACAGACTTATCCTGAAGTTATTCCAAAGTATATTCTGCTAGAAATTTGTTACATTCCAAATATTTGTGAGTTCTACAAAGTTCTACAAAGCTCATTCAAAGGTTTGATCTAGTGTTGATCTGAGGGAATCCAGGAAAAACTCAGACAAAAACCTGCCTACTCTCTGCCATCTTAGCTCTGCCCCTCGTGAAAAGTATTTTATAGTTAAGTTCATATAGTTCCTACATTTGTCTTGGCAGGTAGACTCTGAAGTATTTACATAGTCTATGGTTATTTTAGATAGAATTTGTCTTTCTATCTCTTGAAACTCGATTTTTGTGGATGATATATAGAAATGCTGATGTTTTATATGGATTTAGGCTTCCAAATTTGCCAAAGTAGCTAATAATTTCAAATAGTTTTCTTAAAATTGATTCTCTAGAACTTTCTAAGTGTAACATTGCATCATTTGCAAAGACTAATAGTTTTGTTTCCTTTCCACCTTCTCTAATTTCTTTAATTACTTTTTCCTCACTTATTGCTTGTAAAGGACCAGAACTGAATAAGTCCATGTACAGAAAGAGTCTGGTACAGATTTTAAATGAGACTGCTCTCTGTAAGGGTGCATAGTTCAAAGCATTAATTCACCATTTCCTGTAACAATGAATGAAAGACACACTCCAAATAAATTTAAGATAATCTTGGTAAAGAATGCATATAATAGAAACAAGGCATCACAAACTATAAATTTTTGATTCTGTTGTGGTAAGTACATTATTACAATTAGTTACTGTTTAAAGGTAATGTCAAAATGCAATGTTGAAGTATGTTATAAAACCCTGGAATATACACAGTGCAACCCAGAGACATCTGATGTTATTGCAATACTAGCTTAAAGAGTAAATAAACTCTGGTTCTCAGATCAATCAATGGACTGCTTTGACAGGATCCCACCTGGTTCATGTATTTTCATTTCCACACTCATCTTATTCATTGGAGCCAGCCTCCAACAGTTGCTATACCTAACATTTCTAGCACAATATTAAATAAAAGATGGAATAACAGCATCTTTCCTTCACCTCTGAATCTAAAGGTTCCCAGTGTGTCCAAATCACAAATAATATTTGCTGATGATTTTAGATAAATTGTACTTATCATTTTAAAATTAGCTCCATTTATTCCTATTCTTTCTAGTGCTTTAAATAGTATTGGGTGCTTTTCTGCATTGATTGAGATAATCATATGATTCTGCTGAAATTATTGATGTGGTCAATTATATTGATAACTTTTCTAATATTGAACCAGCCATGCATTCCTGGTATAATCTCATCTGGTTATATATATATGATCCTTGTGATATGTTGTTGCAATCTCTTTGTTAATAATGTATTTAATTTTTCCATCAGTATTCATTAGAGAGATTGTTTATAATTTTCTTTATTTGGCTCTTTCTGGTTAGGGTATCAGCATCATATTTGCATTTTAAAAGTAATTTGTTAGAATGCCTTCTTTGCCTATTTTCCCAAGTAGGTTATATAGTATTGGGATTAATTGTTTAAAAGTTTGATAGAATTTGCTTGTGAAGCCATTTGGTTCTGAATTTTTTTCTTACAAAATGCATTGATGACTTAATTCCTTTTTCTAAGTTTGGATTATTTAAATATTTTATTTCTTCTATTAATCTGGATAGTTTAGATTTTGTAGATATTAATCCATTTCATTTAGATTGTCAAATTTATTGACATATAATTGGGCAAAATAGTCCTATCAATTAATTGTCTTTATTTTCTCTTCATTGATTACAAATCCACCCCTTGCATTTTTTATTCTAATGATTTTATTTTCTTCTTTCCTTTAAATTAAATTAACCAATGGTTTATCAAATTTATTGTATATTTCATAAAACCAGATTCTATTTTTATTTATTAATTCAATGATTTTATTTTCTATATTATTAATTTCTCTTTTGATTTAAGGATTTCCAATTTGTTGTTTATTTGGGGATTTTTAATTTGTTCCCTTTCTAGTGTTTTTTTAGTTGCTTGTATAATCCATTGACCTGCTTTTTTTCTATATTTTATTGATGTAAGCAATTTGAAATGTAAATTTTCCCCTAAGTGTCATTTTAACTGCATCCCATAAATTTTGTTGTATTGCCTTATTGTTGTCATTTTCTTTAATGAAATTATTGTTTCTATGATTTTATTGTTTACCCACTTGTTTTTAGGGTGAGATTATTTCATTTCCAATTAAATTTAATCTATCTATTGAACATTATTAAATGCAATTTTTATTGTATTTTGATCTGAAAAGAATGTTTTTACTATGTTTTTCTGCATGTAGTTGTGAGGTTTTTGTCTTATCATGTGGTCAATTTTTATGTGGGTGCCATGTATCTTTATTTCTATTACCCTTCAAATTTTCCTGCAGAGCTATCAAATCTAACTTTTCCAGAATTTTATTCATCTCCTGAACTTCTTTCTTATTTATTTTTTTGGTTGTATTAATTTTGTTTTGAGAGGGTGAAATTGAGATCCTCCAAAAGTATAATTTTATTATCTGCTTCTTCCTTTCATTCAACTTTCCTTTTAAAAATTTAGATGCTATTCCAGATTTGTTACTTATATCTTTAGTATTGACATGACTTCATTGTCTATGACACCTTTTAGCAAAATCACTTTTGATGTGATTTATTTTGTTTTTGCTTTGTCTGAGAACACATCTGCTACCCCTGCTTTCTTTGCTTCAATTAAAGCATAATAGATTCTGTTCCAGCCCCTTAGCATTACTCTGTGTGTAACCTCCTGCTTTATATATGTTTCTTGTAAAAGAAAATAGTTGGATTCTATTTTTTAATCCATTCTGCTATCTGCTTCTATTTTATGAGAAAATTCATCCCATTTACATTTACAGTTATGATAACTAACTTTTAAAAAAAATTCCCTCCATGTTATTTTTTATTTGGTTATCTATCCCATTCTTATACACCACCCTTTCCCTTCTTACAAGTGTTTTACTTCTGATTATTGCCTTCCCCAAATATCCTCCCTTTCATCAGTCCTCACTTCTTTTATTATTCCCATCTTTACAGGGTAAGATAGATTTCTATAACCAACTGAGTATGTATTTTATTCACTCTTTGAGCCAATTGTGATGAAAGTAAGGTTCAAGTCTTGTTTTTAACCCTCCATCTTTCCATCCATTATAAAAGCTTTTACATGCATCTTTAATGTGGGATAATTTACCTCATTCAATCTCACCTTTTCTTCTTTCAGTGTAATTTTCTTTTCTCATTCCCCTTTTATTTTTTTTTTAGGTACTATCCTATCAAAGTCATCTTATACCCACACTCTCTGTCTATATATACTCCTAATTTCTCTTATAAAAATAAAGCTTTTAAGAGCTATAAATATTTTGTTATCATGTAGAAATATAAACTGTTCAATCTTATGGAATTTCTATGTTTTCTTTTTCTTGTTTTTTAAAATCATTTTATGTTTCTCTTTTTAATTCAGTTCTGATATTTTAATTAGAAATGCTAAAACAACTATATGGACATGTATACATATATTGTATTTAACATATACTTTAACATATTTAACATGTATTGGTCTACCTGCCAACTGGGGGAGGGGGTGAGAGGAAGGAGGGGAAAAATTGGAACAAAAGGTTTTGCAATTGTCAATGCTGAAAAATCACCCATGCATATATCTTGTGAATAAAAAGTTATAATAATTTTTTAATTAATTAGAAATGCTGGAAAGTACTCTATTTCCTTAAATATCAGCTTTGCTGGGTAGATAAATTTTGGTTATAATCTTAACTCCTTTGCCTACAAGTGTATCATATTCCTTTGCCATTTGATTCTTTACTGTGCAATCTGCCAAATTCTATGTAATTTTGACTTAGTTCCATGATATTTAAGTTGTTTTCATCTTCGAATGTTTTTTAGGTGGCAAATAGTGGATTCTCTCAGTTTCTATTTCATCCTCAGGTCCTAGAATATCAGGGTAGTTTTCTTTGATAATTTCTTGAAATATGTCTAGAATTTTTTTTTTTGATTAAGACTTACAGGTAGTCTAATGATTTTTATGTTATTTTTCCTGGATCTATTTTCTAGGTCATTTGCTTTTTCATTCAGAATTTTCACCTTTACACCTTATTTTAAACAAAAAAAATTTTATTTTGCTTTATTTTATCTTGATGTCTCATAGTTATTAATTTCCATTATTTCAATTTTAATTTTTAAGGAATTATTTTCTTCAACGATCTTTTGAACTTCCTTATCTAGTTGGCCAATTCAATTTTTTTGGCAGTTTCCTTAGCAAAAATTTCAATATCTTTTCCCATTCTGTTGACTCTTTTTTCATGATTCTCTTGCATTACTCTCATTTATTTTTCCAAATTTTCTTCTAGTTTTCTAGATTTAAAAATCCTTTTGGAATACTTGCAGAAATTCCTTTTGGCACTGAAAATGAATTATATATATTTTTGAGGCTTCACATGTGGTCATTTTGATACTCTTGTCCTGTTGTAACTATGCTTTGATCCATTCTATCACCATGTAACTTCCTATAGTCAATCTTTTTTTTTTTTGTCTTTTCCCCATTTTTCTGCCTTTCCTCTGTGTGTGTGTGTGTGTGTGTGTGTGTGTATGTGTGTGTGTGTGTGTGTGTGTGTGTGTGTGTGAGAGAGAGAGAGAGAGAGAGAGAGAGAGAGAGAGAGAGAGAAAGAGAAAAAGAGACAGAGATAGAGACAGAGAAAAAGAGAAAAAGAGACAAGAGACAGAGAGAGACACACATACCAGAAAGACAGACAGAGAGACAGAGAGAGATTTTTTAATGTGAGAGTTGAACTCTGGTCCTGCACTGTCCCAAGCTTTTTGTGCTGGGGTTCTGGGTCTTATTGTTGACTTTTACTGGCCTTCAGGGCCTAGTGGCTTGTTTTCTCTGGAGGTAAGCTTTTCTTCTGGCTTGTTCTGGGAGGTGGAGCTCCTGTTGGTTTTTCTGGATGTTGGGGTTAGCTACTAGCCCTGCTCCATGATTGGGGCCTTGCCTCTGAGTTGCTATAGAATCACAATCTTTTTGGCTCACCCTGGAGGAGGGAAGCTTGTTGCTGGCCAGCTTTAGAGGTAGCAGTCTGCTGTTGGGTTGCTATAGGAATAGTATCCTCTTGGTCAGCAGTTCCTGGAAGAATAATTTTGTGCCTGATCTGCTCTAGGGATGAGGTCTTGCTGCTGGATTGCCAAGGAATCTGCTGGTAAATTTTTAGATTTTGGCCAGCCCCTGGGCAGGGATTCACTACTAGTAAACAAAGGGGTCAAGGCCATGCTGATGGCTTGCAGGTGGAATCTCTGGGGATGGTGCATTTCTGTGCTATATAGTCTGCCCACTTGACTAGGAAATGGTTAGAATATAGAAAGGTGGGGTTGAGCTCATGCATTACCCCAGGCTTAGAGCTTTGATTCAGGTCCTCTGCTCTGGAGCTGCTGCTGCAGCTGCTCTTGGACCCTTTTCCCTTCCCACTTCAGTTAGACAGACCTTTTATGCAAGCTATTTCCCTGATGTTAGATCAACTCTCAGGCAGTTTTCTAGTTGTTTGGAGGGGAATCAGTAATGGTTTCAGCAGGCTCCTTTCTCACTCTGCCACCTTGGCACTGAAAGTTTTGTTTTGGATAATTTGAAGGCACATTCAGTCCTACTTGCATTGTATGCCTTTTTTCTGCTGTTTGCTAAGGGGGACAAGATTGCTAGCTATAACTGTGTAAGCAAGTAGGACATATTTACAGAGATACTGACAGGGATGAACTCTGAAAACTGTGTCCCCTTTAATCTGCAAAATAACCACTCTGGAAGCTGTGTCCCCCTTGATTTATAAAGAAGGGAGATTCAGAGTCTCAACCCCTCCTGGAAAAGCATATCTCCCCAAACAAGTTAAGAGGAATCATTCAATTGGAAATCTTGGGCAATTCACCCCCTTCCCCATTGATCTTTTGGGAAGCCAGATCCTCATTCAGGAAGCCTTCAAAGTGATTTTCATTCAATTCAATGATCTGGGTCTGATATTGAATGGCTTGAAACTCCGAGTATCTAGGCTGGGGGCATTGGCTTTCTTTTCAACTAGAAGTTTTAGCCTCAGACTTCTATAAATGACAATTCTAAACTCCATAGTTTTGTAGAAGTCTGGAATAGGGCTTAGCTGCCTACCAGGACTCCTGCCCACTGTGAAGAGACCTTCTTTTCTCAGTGTTAAGTTCTATTTCTCTGCCAGGATTTCTCTGTTAGGACCTCAATTTCCCTAACAGGACTTTGCCACTCAGAAGTCAGTCTTCCTAGCAAAACTGACTTCTCAGTGCCAATAAAACTTCCTTTTTTTGCCACTAATATTTCAGATTCGTGAATTCTTTCACATAGGACCTGAACCTCCAAACAAAAGAGGATTCCCAAAACTCTCTGCACTGCCACTAGAAGAACATCAATACCATTCATGGTGTCACTATCAAATATTCTTCAAATTGGTTAGTTGAAGATTCTATGAATGCCATTCTCCTTCTCTGCTTTCCTTTTCAGTTTTCCTCTACACATTAATTATGAGTACAACAGTTCAGCTCCCAGGATCTTCTACCAAAAATAAAGGATAGTTTGTGTTTTGCTATGAAGAATTAAATCTCCAAAGTTTTGCTTTGGGAAATTGTATTTTCAGAGAATATCTTTAAAGCTCAAAGTGATTAGTTTATAAAATTCCTTGAAGAAAAAAAGTTGTTGGTTTTTCACTTTTATATTTTATATTTATATTTATATGTATATAGCAAATAACAAGATGATGTGATGAACTGTGATGGACTTGGCTCTTTTCAACAATGATGTGATTCAGGCCAAGTCTAATAGACTTGTGATAGAGAGAATTATCAGCATCCAGAAAGAGGACTATGAGGACTGAATGTGGATCATAACATAGTTTTTTCATCTGTTTTGTTGCTATTTGCTTTTTTCCCTTTTGATATGATTTTTCTTGTGTAGCATAATAAATATGGAAATATGTTTAGAAGAATTGTACATGTTTAACCTATGTTTAGGGGAAGTTGGGAGTGGAAGGAGGGAAGAAAAGTTTGGAATACAAGGTTTTGCATGGATGAATGTTGAAAACTATCTTTGCATGTATTTTGAAAATAACAAAAACTATTGTTAATTTTTTAATTAAATAAAAAAGATAAGCAAGAAAAGATAAAGTTGCATCATTAAGATAAAATTAACTTGCTGGGATTGTGATATAGTTGGCTAAGTGAATGAAAAGGGCTAAAAATAAAGTCTATTACATACATACAGAAGTGGACTGCTCTAGTTATACCTTGTACCCCCATGATAAATATTTTGGAAAACATTAAGCATCTGTCAAAAGAGATGTGAAGTCATAGAGCATAAAAAACCAACGGTTAGACTGAATTAAGTGGATTTGAGGAGTTTTGATAAAGTTCCCATTATTGTATTGTGTTGTGTTGTATCATGCTATATTGTGCTGTATTATTTGTATTATATTCTACTACACTATATTACATTAATTCTGTTTTATTCTATTCAGTACTAGGCTAGGAAGCAAGTGGGATACAAAATGAGAAAAGAAGTCACTGTCCATTGGAAGCTTATAATCTAACTAATATGAGTTAAACCAAAGGATATGAGTTAGAATCTTATTCTAGTCAATAAAACCATATATATATATATATATATATATATATATATATATATATATATATATATATATATATATATATATATGTATATATATGAATGTCAGAAACTCAAATTTCATATGTATTAAAAATACAATCTACTAGGCAGTTACCAGAAATTTTAAAAAATTGGTATAAGATATCTTACCTCCAACCCAAACTTGTAGAAAAAGTAATTTATGAAATACTTGGCACAATTGATGAGTCCATTGTCCAGATGCATTCTTGTAATGTCATGAAAAATGGTTTTAGACACAGGAGCTGTAAGGTTATTTCTACATCTATAATATTCCTGATGGCGGTAAATAGTTACTTCAAAGGCTAGAATAGCTAGCATCAGTAGATTATTCTACAAAGTAGGAAAAAAATGTTATAAGAGGAGGGCAAAATTTTATGACTTGGTAATCTAAAAGAAATCTTTAGATAATATTATTTCATTGTGTCTGGAGACAAAAATGTCCTAGGTTTGATTATATTCTGGTTGTATAATAATATTACTTATTACTATTATTAGTCAATATTTACATAGTGCTTACCGATTTGAATATATTTTATCTCATAAAATACTCATAATTTTCCTATAAAGTAGGCTTTAGACTTATTATTATCTACTTTTACCATATTGGCAAACAGGAGAAAAAGACATTCAGTGTAAGCAGGACTAAGATTCAGAAAAGTAAAATAACTTGTCTATAGTCATACACTTAATAAGTACTAAGGGCAGGATTTGAATTTGTCTTTTTGATTAAAGCCAGTACTTTCTAGCATAGCACACTACTTACACATTGTAAGATATAGTACAGAATGTCATAGTATTATATATTATAAAAAGATACATGTTTCCTGTTTTACCAAAACTAAAATTTCATTATTCTTTCTAAATAATTCAAACCAATTTCTATGATGCTAGCCAGTGGTAGTATTTTGGGGGAAAATAAAACTGCTTCTGATCCATTCTCATATTTAGAAAATCAAAATAATGGTAAATACAACATAAGATATCATAAAAGTTTATCATTTATAGAAAAGAGATTTGCAATCGGGCATGATTTTTTAAAATAATGTGATACTTTAGAATGTTGTGAAACAGAAGTTAGAGCATATGTTGCTAAAGAAATGGGGCTCAAATTATTAAAAAATTTAAATATATATTTAATTTAAGTGCTATAGAATTTTCTTCCATTTTTAAATTGCATTGTAATCACAGTGCCACTTAAATAGAAAATTGTTAATGTGGTCTAAAATAATAAAAATTCTTCATAATTAAAATGTATATTATTTTATATGCTAATCTTATTATGACTGAGTCTGAGAATAATAATGTTACTTTTTATGCATTTAAACCACAGTAAAATAAAGCCTATAACATTGGGTAAGCCAAATTTGAGTATATAAAGAACATATTGATATTTGATCCTAAATTACCCAAATGGCAAATGATAATCCAAATTTATCAACTGTGTTATACTGAGATATTAACATATTTGCCATAGATCATTGTAACATTTAGAATTTCACATAAACAAATCTAACAAAAAAAGAGAAAAATTTTAAACAGTGATGGAAATTTAAATCAAATAATTCAGTTAAAGCAGTTACCCTGAGATATACAAGCAATGGAGAAGATTTTCTCAATCCAACCCACTCTGATGGATCAATGGGACCACTGTAGAGCATGGATGTGTTCAAATATGTTATATTTATATTTGTTTCATTTTGGTTTGGCTGAAATTAAAGAGGCATAACATCTGTTAGTGTTAGGAAAAAACAGTTAATAACAAGTAAGGGAGGAGAGCAGCTACATTCACATTCTTAATATATATCATTTATCTGTGAGGAGATAAATCTTTCCAAGATTACAATGAATAGCAGATATGAATTCTGAAGATAGGATTGAGCTATAATACTCTAGGGAAGGACTCCAAGACACAAGAGATTGTGTTTCTTACAGAAATTAAGAGCTGTCTTCAAAAGGTGAAAATGAAGTTTTCTTAGAAATGCCTCCCCAACCTCCCCACCAAATTTGGTTTTCTCCAAAGTGAATTTCCCCAAAAGTATAGTTAAGATTTCCCATCAGAATGGCTCACCCAGGTACAATTAACAGAAAATTTGACAGGATCAATGGTGGAAAGCTGGTATAACATTTTGCAGACAATAATCACACACGTCCAGACAGTGCAGATGCTTGAAGCCAGACGGCGTAGTTGGGCATATGGCAAAGCAAAAGCCCAAGAAATCAAAAATACATAGTTGAAGAGAGACACCTAAGAACACAAAATCAGAAGATGGAGAGAAAGGGAAAGGTGTTGTAGAAGGTAAAGAAAAATAATGGAGATTTTTAGTGTTTTGTCAATTTGAACAGCTCCTTTTGTGAAATTCAAAGACATACATCATCATCACAATAATCATGATATCTTATTTCATAAAGTGGATATCCATATAATATTAATTAAGAGATAGTTACAATGTTAAATCATTTTCAAGTACCTAATGTTGAGCACAGAACACCATATGCCACAGGTACAGTAATGCTGCCCATTTGTTCAATCATTGGCCAGGAATTTGTTAAGTACCTCTTATAATCTAGTTTCTTAGAAGAACACAATATAGATCTGAATGAACATTCACTATTTACCTCATCAGAGGACCAATTAAAAAATCCTTTGGAAGAATTATCAAAACCACCTTTATGTGATGTTTTTTTCTCTTTTTTAGAATCTGAACCCTAGAGTTCTTGTTTGTAGAGAATGTATATTTGGGGGTGGCAGTACAAGGTTATAGTTAATATTGTTTTGTTTTCTGTGCTTTAGAATGCTTAAACCTGACATTTGATGTGACTAAAAAACATCCACAAAAAAAGAAAACAAAAAATTACTTTAGTTCTATATTATATAATAACAATTTTTTTTAATTTCAAGAGAATCTTTATTCAATGTATGACTACACTACTTTTTTCTCCAGTTTTCATATTGCTCGTAGACAACTTTTTAAGAGATTCATGCAGACTATGCTAGAAAGCAGCTTTATCTTATAAACTAAAATTTTTATATGTGACACAAATAACATTTACTTCCTATCCTTAAAAAAAAGATTAAGGAGAGAGTAGAATTCTATCTAATTTTATGTTTCATATAGCATTTGGAATTTTGATAGGACTCAGGAAATGAACAATGAAATATATTAGAGTAGCTAATTGATTTCCTCTTTCTTAAGTCACTGATAAAAAATGCTGAAAATGACAGAAATTCCACTAGAAAAAATTTTCCACGTTTGCAATGCTCCATGAATTTTTAAGTCTGATCACTCAGCTAGGTTTTAGTCAGTCAATTTTGTTGATTAAGCATAGTCATAATAAAAAAATGGAGAATCATAATAATGATAGCAATAAAAGCTCAAATTTATATAGCATCTTTTAGTCTACAAATTGCTTACCTCCCTATATTATAGATATTATCATAGATAATATAGATCATCCCTGTTCACAGACGATGAAGATGATTGTCAGAGATATAAGGTGATTTACCCACATGCACATAACTAGCCAAAATTGGAACTATGAATTAAATTTAGGTATTCTGAACTCGTACTGCAGAACTCTCCTTTTATATTGGAAAAAATGATGAGAGAATTCATTAGGTAGCTCAACTTCTGTGCACTTTCCCAAAAGTAAGCAGTTTGTGTGACTAATGTATAAAAGAAGAATTAACATGTTCCAACAATTCTGACCATTTGTTTTTTGAGTAGGAGGATATTGACTACAAATCCTCTGGAAGACCATGACAAAGAGGAATAATATGGAGGATACACAAGATCTTCAGCATCTAAGCTCAATACAAGAATCAAAAGTGTACTTGCCTCTTTTACTGTAACCCAGATGATGTATGATGAAACAATTTTGATGATATGCAACTCCAAAATCCACCACATGAAAACCTGCAGTTTGTGAAAGTACTCCAGGAATTTTAAGAATAGTACTGTGAGACGGTCAATTACTAGATGCCATTTGTTTCTTATATCTGCAAAATAGTAAACTCACCTAAGAGAATGAAGAGTTCTTTTTGGGTTACATTTTAGTGTTCTATAATTAGTGATCCTTAGGCTAATTTTTACAATGAAAAGATAAGTAAGTAGTAAGTGAATAGGGACAGAGTCTTTACCTTTATTCAAACAAGCTTTCAACACTTACCATATGACAACTGTTCTGCAGGGCTGAAATAGCCCTTGATTTCAAGGGGCTTTGATTGGATTGGAGAAGAATGAAAGAATTTTCATGTTACAAAATATAAAATATATACAATGTAATTTGCAGAGAGAAAGTTTTAGCAATTCGGTGAGAAAGTAGCACTTAATTCTTTTGAAGAAAATAAGGAATTTTAATAGATAGAGGAAGAAGTACATTCCAAGTATGGAGACAGAAGATAAAAAAAACTTTAACATAAAGTGGATGAAGAAAGGTAATGTGGAGAAGAGTAGATTAGAATGGCAGCCAGATATCTAAGAATTTTATAGGCTAAAAAGAGTTTATATTTTATTTTATTACTCTATTATAATCAATAAAACATAAAGCAATCAATATGTTCTTTTCTATTCAACAGAGAACCATAACATCTTTGGTATAGATCAATGATAAAGATTTCTATATTATTGTAGACTATATAAGTAGTTTAGGGAGAATTCTTTGAGAGAATGTGGCATAAAGAAATTTTAGATATGTCCATTAAATTAGTATTATGTAAAGTTTTTAATTAATTTCCTTTCAAATACCACATGATAAATGGGCATCTTAGAAGAGTACTTTTAAAAAGTTTACTAGACATCATATTAGAGTAACAAATGTTTTGTGCTACCACATTCCTATTTATATGCTGTTATTGTTCAGTCATTTTTCAATTGTGCACAACTCTTTGTGCCCCCATTTGGCATTGCCATTTTTTTCTACATCATTTTATACATGAGGAAACTAAGACAAATAGGATTAAGTGACTTGCCCAGATTCGCATAGCTAATAAGAACCTGAAACTAGATTTAAACTCAGGAATTTGAGTCTTTCTGACTCTAGAATCAGGATTCTATCTGCTATTCCACCTAGTTACCCTTCCTGTTTATATAGAAGTAAAATAAATTTAATTCAGTAAAACAAAACAAACAAATAAAAAACTACCAAATATAATGGTCATAATTTATAATTTAACATATCATGGCAGAATGGCTCTATGGTACATTGTGATTTTTGTATTCAATCTATTTGATAAGCATGATTGGGGAATCTGGAACAACTGATATTGGAATACTTCTAAACATTTTCCCCTTGCACATCTTCTATTCTCAGGAGTAAAATCGTCAGAGAAGTATTGAATTTTACAAGGCAAGATTACAGTAACTTTATTTTAATAAAAGTTGCCAGGATAAATATTTTTTTTCCTTTGAAGTCAATCAACTTTTAGTTGTACATAAGCTACCTGAAGTTTCTTCTTCCTCCTCAGATTCCTCCTCTCCATCTTCATCTTCCTCTTCTTCATCTTCACTGTCTTTCCTATCCCCACCTTTTTCTTCTTCCTCATAGTACTCTTCTGTCTTCTCCTGACCATCCTCTTCAAGCTTCCTCATTGCCTCCTTTTCCATGCTTGCAGTCAGATTCATCATGGCGAGGTCTGGAAGGCTTCCCTCTGGGTTCGCCAGTCTGTTGGCAGAGAATGCCCAAGTAAATAGAGGAAATGGTATAATAAGCAATCTGAATGTGGGGACAAGCAAAATGAATATAAAACTAAAGCAAAAATTAATGCATGTACAAATGTCTTTCAACTGGTGAATGTTAACCTCTTTTCTTTCTTTTTTTTAAAAGCACTTTCTACAAACATACTGCAAACTGAATTAGATTGAGTTAGTTTTTCTAACTCAGATTCTAATGATTAGTTAGTAATGAGTGCTATCAACACCTAAACTTGACATTTTTCCGAGGGGAAAAATGGTCAGAGTTTAGGATGCAGAAGCATGAAATGGCATCATGTAAGAGCAAGCATTTCATGGCTTCACAGGGGGACTTACTCATTTTGGTGGATTGGTAATTTTTTCTTGATGCTGCTCAAAGTAATTGAAATAGAAAGGAAAAAAAGGAGATGAGAACAGAGGAGTTAAAAGGAATGTCAGAGATTATATATCATGCTACATAACATCCACTAGTGCATTCCTGTATGCCATCTGCAGTAGCTTTCTAATGCCAAATGCATTCCAGAATGGCATTAATGACATGCATTTACTAAAAACTCTATACCTAAGCACAGATGGACAGTGGAGGACAGCATTGTAAAAAGGATGTAGAAACTCCCAAGGAGTATTATTATGGCATGCTCTTTAGAAATGCAGCAAGTTGTCTCACACGAATCATACCATTCACATTTCAAATAAGTTTTCATCTTTTCTAAATGAAGTGTGCTTTTAGTCAACCTTTGCATAAACTCATTCCACTATATCCTTACTTAAAGCATTACACAAAGGAAGCCAAATGCTTTTAGTCTGAAGAAGTTTATTATGTGACCAGTTTTGGTATTTGATGATTTAATATCTTATTCTGGACAGCAGTAAGAAGGAATGTGTGGGAACTCTCTGCATGAGTGAGAATAAGTATTGAGGGAAGATACATTTTATGTTTCTGGTCAATAAACCGGAATCATAGGGTTCAGAAACAATTTATTTTACCCCTTTTGTTTTATAAATGAAGAAATGGAGGACCAATGAAATTAAGTGACTTAAGATCACACTTCTCTGCCTCAGTTTCCTCATTTTAAAAATCAGGAGTTTGGACTAGTAGAACTCTTAGGTTCCTTTCAATTTTAAATCCTGCCTACTAGAAAAGCTATTGAACTCAGACTAAATACAAACAGAATTGCCAATTCCTGAAAAACAAAATAAAACAAATTCCTTCCAAAAGCATAACACTAGATCAAGAGAGCAAGAATGTAGAAAGTTAAATTAAAGAACAATGAAGACTAAGTTAAAGAAAGATACTCTCCACATTGGTGGGGGATGATGACTGGTTCCTATTAGTCATTTTGCCCTTGTCATATGTATGTATCTCTATCTGCAGGTTTTTGCCATTAGAAAATGCATCTAATTTTAGTTACATGACCACTTTTCACCATGCCAATGTTCTTTTAATCATCTTTATGATATATCTTATCAAAATTTAAGCTAGCTATTTTCTAATAGAAGAGTATATATTTATTTGTTCTTCTAGCAATATCTTTTTATATAAATTACATTACACCAGCATAGTATTTCCATTTTTCAAGTTAGACACTATTTCTTGCAATAGCAATAAAGGATTCAATAGTCAATTATACTAAAAGATATTGTATCTAAAGGTTACACCAGAAGAGTCATCATATTATATAAAGAGTACTGGTCCAGCAGTCAGAGAAGCTGGCTTCCAATTATTTCTCTGCTCTGCTACTTATTGCATATGTGACCTTGGACAAATCCCTTAATCTTGTTGGATTTAAAATGCATACATTTACATGTATTACATATGTACATATATATATATATTATATAAAATGCCCTGTATTATACAAAAAATAATATTAATCTTCAAGAAAATTCTTCTCTGATCTTCTATACTCAATACTTCATTATAAAAAGCCATATCTGATCATTATTGCTAGAAAAAGGTATGAAAGTATTTGAAAGCACTACCAAAGCATACAGTGCTTTGCTTCAGTCATTTTTCAGAGGTGAACAACTCCATGACGCAATTTGGGATTTTCTTAGCAAAGATAATGGAGTGGCTTTCCTTCTCCAATTCATTTTACAGATGAGGAAACTGAGGCAAACAGGGTTAAGTGGCTTGTCCAGGGTCACACAAGCAAGGAGTGTTTGAAGCCAAATTTGAACTCAAGAAGATAAGTCTTCCTGACTGTAGGCTTGGCACTTTATCTAGTGAATCACCTGAAAGACTGTCTTATGTCTATATGACTGTTGTGTAACTATAATGAAAACTTTAATAAATACAGAGAAGAATGCTGTCAAATATATATCTCAGAAGTATAACTGAATGATAATTTGTAAACAATAGAAAACTACTAACATCTTTATCTATCCAATTCTATTGATCTTAGTTAAACATGCATAAACATTTATAAACACAATAAAGGGATTTAAATTTTTCAATTACTGCAAAGAAGGAAGAAATCTAAGTAAAGACTTGCTGCTTCTAGTTGCTTATGAGTCTACATTGGGATTTTTTAAAATTTTAAATGGAGAAGGTACCTTGATGTATCAAACTCTGGTCAATGAATAAATCATTACATAGTTAATCTAATTAATCACTGTGCCATAACCCTAGTAGAAATAGATCCTGTCAATTATATACACAGATACAATGAATAAATTACTAAATGGTTAATTTGATTAAGTCAACCTAGCAGAGGTAAATCCTGTCAATTGTAGACACAGATTCAATGAATCAATCACTAAATGGTTAATCTGATTAAGCCAATCTAGCAGAGGTAAATCCTGTCAATTGTAGACACAGATTCAATGAATCAATCACTAAGTGGTTAATCTGATTAAGCCAACCTAGCAGAGGTAAATCCTGTCAATTATAGACACAGATTCAATGAATCAATCACTAAATAGTAAATCTAATTAATCCTTGAGTAACCACCCTGGCAGATATAAATCCTGTCCATTATACAAACAGATTCCTTCCTCAGTCTTTTTTTTTTTTTTTTTTTTTTTTTTTTTTACACCTGGATTATTTTGGAACATATACATAATACCAAAATAAATATGTAAAGCACCAAAAAAGATGATCCTTTTTCACACTGAGGGGTGGAAACATTTCAAAGTCACAGAGAGAATGAGGCATTGCATTGAAATATAAAGAAAAGGGGAATTTGGGTGTCCTTTTTCAAACTCAGGGTTATCATTTTAGCCATCCTAAGAGAATGGTAATGACAGAAATGCAATTATAGCCTTGCATACCTGAATACCATACCTGTAGTCTATTTTCCCCCCCACAGTGAATTTTCCTTTTCTTTTCCTCATTTTTTATTTTATATTGCTTATCAAAGTGGTGCCATATATTTGTTAGTTAGAATCTTCACTTCTAAGAATTTTTAATGTGCTTCTGACTACCTCTTTCTTAAATATTCTTTTTATATGCTTTCCATTCTTCTGCAACGGGAAAGCCTAGTATTTCATAAGCACTTCTGCATCTACAAATGTTTCATCATGACATGGAGCAATAGTTCTGTGAAGTAGAACTGTAATTATGCTGGCACATTTGTGGCTCTCATTCCAGCAGGAGATGGCTGGGTATCTAATAATACAAGATTTCTCAATAAGGTGATACTAGGAGAGATCAACAATATTTAGAAGCATAGGTAAAGGGATTTGATTTTGTCTTAGCACTAGATTTGGATGAGTCTACCAATATCCTCATAGAAAAATGTCCATTTAACAAAATGAAAATTCTACCAGAGTATCACCTCATTTATTTATGCCAATATATTTTTGGAATGGTGGATCATTCAAAGTGAAGCTTGGTTGAACTTACCTTTGAACATGCTAGGAAGAAAGAGTTTGCCAAGCATATTAACACTGTAAACAAGATTTCAAGTGGAATGTTTAAAGTAACTAAGACAATAAACTCTTCCCAAGAATATCTAAAAAACCCATTTTCATTTTATTGGTAAGCTAATTATAAATAATGGAAAGTAATTTCTGTAAGCAATCTTACTAGAGTATTTTGTCAGGCCAGCTCTACTTATTTAATGCATATATTGAAAAAAAAATATTCCTACTTTTCATTGAGTACAATTAACCTTCCCAAGGACTACTCCAGGCTAATGATTTCCCATAGCATTTTCAACTCATGGTACAGGGAAAAAATGTCAATACTTGAGTCAGAGGATCTGAGTTCAAATCTCAGCTCTGTAAGTTACTAACTGGATGACTTTGGATAAGCCAATTAATTTCATTTGACATCAGCTTTCTCATCTGTAAAATAAGAGGATTGGACCAGGTGGTCTTTAAGGTTGCTTACAAATCTAGATTAATGTCTTTATGACTCTATTGCTGATTTATTGAAACACTGTGATATAGCATGTTAATATACTGATTATTAAGTAACCATTCAATTCAATTATGCAAATGTATTAAATGTCTACTATGTACAAGGCTGTTCTGAATGTAAGAGATACAAATATGAAATAAGATATAGTCTTTTCATGAAGAAATTAATCTGCCTGGAGTAACACAAGAAAACGTATACAATTGATATGTTGCTTGCATTTAGAACTACATCTTCCACTATAAGAGGAAATCTTATCAAACTATGCTGCATCAAAGTATGATATATGGAATACTTTGGTCAGGAATGAAACCTCCCAAAATGTTATGAGAAATCTTAGGAGAGAAAGATCACTTTTATCAGAGTAGTTTCAGTAAAACTTCATAGTGGAAATGGTGCATGAGTTAGTCCTTGAAGGAAAGGAAGGATGTCAACAGGTAGAGATGGATGTGATTCATTCTAGGTATGGAGTAAACCAAACTCAATAAAAAAGGGACAGGCTAGGATGGATATGTGGGACAGTCAGAAATCTACTCTGGTTAGATGTACAGTACATGAAAGGAAAAAATGTGACAAGAATCTGGGAAAGGTAGGTTGGATCCAAGTTAAGGCCAGTTTTTAATGTCAGGATAAGGAAGCAATTGAAGGTTTTTGAGTAGAGGAATGATAGATAAACTGTGGACTAGAGGTCAGAAATCAGAGTAGGGAACACTGATTAGATGATCACTAAAATAGTTCCACAAACCAGCCCTTCAAATACTTGAACATTTGTTCCCATTGAGTTTTCTCTTCTACATATTAAACATCCATAATTCTTTCAATTGATTCTCATATAACATGTGATTAAAAAAAATGTTCTGGAAACATTAAAAGCCACAGAATGATAATTTTTCACATTTATCTCATCATATGTGCTGATTTTGTTTGGTTTAGAAAATTTTAAACAAATCTTAGCATTAACATAGAACATTGAAAGCATCCCCTCTGAGTTTGGGTAAATGGTGACAGGTGCCTCTTCTTGAAACAAATCTGAAATGACTGCCATAAGGCCTTTTCAATAGCATGAAATCAATTGAGGGGCTCGGTAGAAAATAAATAAACAAATATATACACACATACACACACACACTCATACACATCCACACAGAGCAGAAAATTACTCTTTACTGTACCCCCTCATTCTATATTATGCCTCCTAGAGCTCCTCCTGCAACAACAAATAAATGCATTAGAAGCATCACCATCTAGAAGGATGTCACTGAAAAGGGTTACTGAAAGTCTTACATTGGAGTTTAATAGCTATACTTTTTCTACATATTCCTGAAAATCTGTGATCTTTCTGCAGTGGAGATGATAAAATGTTTTATTAAATTCAAAATATATCAAATAATCAGATTTGTTTTGAATCACAAATAGCAAAAAAAAAAAAAAAAAAAATCAGTTGATTTACTTTGTAAATGGCTACTGTGGCTCAATAGATATTTTGGTTTTATGTCCTATTTTCACAGAATTTACTATTTAAGATTTAATCCAAAGATTGAATCTAAATTCAAGGGTTAAAAAAAAACACCAGTTTATTGACTAAGAATTAAAGGAAGCTTTATATCTGATATTTTTGTGTTTGTGAATTGAATACAAAGTAAATAATAACATCATGAACAATGAGATAAATTTAAAAAAAAAACATCTTGGGAAAGTGTAATATCTAAAATTCAACTCTCTGTTATTAATTAATTTTCTATGTAAAAACTGAAGATTGAATTTTTTTTTCTAGCTTTGAAAATTTTATAAAGAACCTATACTCATATGTTTACCAATTTTATTTCTGTTCACGTGTTCAGTTATGTTCAACTTTTTGTATGCCAATGTTTTCCATGGGATTTTCTTAGGAAAGGAAATTTTTTTAGGGAAGATAATGCCATTTCCTTCTCTAATGGATTAAGATAAACAGAGGTTAGGTGAGGGTCACACAGCTAGTAAGTGACTACTTACTGGGACTGGATTTGAACTCAGGTCATCCTGACTCCTGACCTAGCATTCTATCCACTGAACCACTTAAGCTGTTTCCTGGTATTTCTTCACAGTACACCAATCTCTGAACTAGCTTTTTATTCCATTATTAACATAGAAATAATATAGTGTTTTAAATATTTGGGCATTCATGCATGAGCTAAACCTTTTTTATGGCACCAACTACTACCTTTTCTTTTATGGAATTTTGGGTGGATTTGTCAACTTTTCCATTATATTATAAAATCAGAAATCTTAAAAAGGATAGATGCTGTCTTAATAGATTTTATACATTCATAATACCTAACATCGTCACTTTTACTCAGTAGGTACATCAAATATATTAAAGCCCAATGTTCCTTATTCCAAGTGTTTTGCAACTCTTTCCCCAAATAGATGAGATCTTTTTATCCCAAATAAATGCTAATGCTTTGGAAAGTGAAGATATATTAAATTTATAGAAACTGATATTTTTATCAACTTGTTTTAGTCATATATTTCTGATATTCTTCCTTAAACAGATTAAAAATAAGCCTTTGAACTACAAAATTCTGTGAAGAGAACTAAGTGATGAAATAGTTTCAAATTGAAAAGAAAAGGACTAAATGATGACCAAATTAAAAATGTTCAAATTCATATGGTAGAAAACATAACAAACAAATGAGCTAATGCTAAATATATATTCATGAAAATACCTTAATACTGTTCATATGAATATTTTTTCTTTTACTTAAGTAGGGAGAAAAACAAATCAAGGCACAGTATTTAGAAAAAGAAAGGAAACAATGAAGTACCCACCTATTTATTATTAGATATACACGACCATTGACTTTGGCATGGCTACAAGGTGAGAGACGGAAGCACAAGAATACATGTGATGGCAATGGGAAACAAATTAAAGAGAGAAAGAGGAAATTATTAAATAGGAATGAATGAAGAAGTGTCTTGCAGAAACATATATAGAACAGATATATCATTATGAATATTATCCCTAAGGAATTGACAGTTTTGAAAGTTTCCCTATCATGCAGTGAAAAAATGTTGGCAACATAATACAGGAGCAATATAGAATATAGCCAAAGCAAAAGAGTTTAAGAACAAGAGATTATTTGTCTCTTTTTTATTTTTGACTCCCCCAATCATAGTTTATTAAATCTCTTTAGATTTTAACTTCTATCATATTTTTTAAATGAAAATAAAAATTTTTAAATATTCATTTAGTCTTCTGGATGAAAAATATTACTAAATAATCATGTTCAAGCATACATCTAAAGGTGCTCAATGTTTAAAAAAAATAACTGGGGTGTATATATATATGTGTGTGTGTGTGTGTGTGTGTGTGTGTGTGTGTGTGTGTGTGTGTATTGACTTATGTAGACTTCCCAATATTAAAATGAATGCCTTCAATTTTATACAGATAGATAGACATGTATCTAGAATGGATATGTCTGGATAAATTTTTGGCATCAATTTTCTACAGAAATATGTGTATATAGATAAATATATGTCATCCACAAAAACATGAATTTTATACATTTTCATATACATGTATATATGTTATACAAAAATTATATGCAAAATAGAAAGAAGGTAAGAAGGTAGCTGGCTTTTAAAATAACAACCAACAGTGGAGAAATGAGCATGAGCCACATTTTTTTTTTTTTAAACATTCCTTTTAATTGCTCTTGTATTCCATGAAGGCAGATTCAGAGAAATCATAAGAGGTTGCTAAAACCAAACTCTCAAATCATTTTCCTTCCCTGCATCATTAAAATTTTTTTAAAAATACATTTATCACCATGAACCTTTTGAAAAATAAATACGTGGAGTTGTAAAATTAATGACAAATCAAAAAAAGAAATTAATGACAAATCTTAAATGCTTCCAGGGATATTTAGCTGGCATAGTAGATAGAACACTGAGATTGGAGTTAGGAAGATATAAGTTTAAATCTGTCTTCAGATATTTAATAGGTGTGTAACCCTGGGCAAGTTAGTTGGCCCAGTTTCCTAATCTGTGAAATGGAGATAATAATAGCACCTACCTCCCCTAGTTTTGGGGAGATTCAAAACAGATTATAATTGTAAAGCCCTAAGCAGAGTGCCTGGTACATAATGTTAGCTATGATTTTTATTATAATTAATTATGCAAAGGCAGTTCTAAATACTTAGGTCTTTGCTACATAAAAACAATTAGAAATAATAGAATCTATTAAACTATTGAGTAGTGAATTTTTATACTTATGTTACTATCATAAAATGGTAGCCCTATTAGTTATTATTTTTCTACTCTTTGAGCTTTTGGAAGGATATTTTTCAAGAAGAGAAATGAACTTCTCTCTTGACAGAACTCTGCTGACTATCTGAGATAACCCTTGCTGATTTCTCACTTTAAGGTTTCTATGACAAAGACATTTTAAAGCCAGAATTTAGGGTTGTTAGTGCTTTGAAGAGGACAAGTAATGGATTTGTCTTTTCACATGAAAAAGTGAATTTTTGGCTCATCTTTCATCAGAATTATGCAGTGGCTTGAAGGATGTTGAGAGGACCAACACAGGAAAAAGAGAAAGAAGTACTAGAGTCTTGGCACAAGCAGAGACTGAAAGCAGCAATCCAAATTGTATAATCGAACCCACACTGTGTGCATAGACACTACCGCTGCGATTACTTCAGGAAAGAAGTCTGAGTGGAAATAATAGACTTTCCACATGCTTGATGAGTCCTAGAAATTAATATCACTGCTGGTCCATGTAATTAGTGGTTCAGAGCCCAGCTTTCTACATGCTTGAGTTCATGGGTAGCATACAGCTTACATTTGTGTCCTGTTTTGCAAAGAAAGAGGCAACACACATGACAAAAATAACTATCTCCAGAATCATCTCTTCTGTGCTTAAAGAAAAATAGAGAAAGAAGGGGGAAAAAAAAAAGAATTTAGGGGATAAAAAGACACTATTAAGAATTTACTGACATTAGTTGCCTTTCACCAAAAACTGTATGCTGTCCAAGAGACCTATCTGGTTATTTTGATGTAACTCTTATATCTGAAAGTGAGGTGATGGCTCCCTAATTCATATAGCATCTTATGTAAACAGAACCACTGCTGATGCCATACAATGCTTTGCCATTGTCAAAAAAATTTCAAATGCAAATAAACTTTAAAAAAATTATAGTAAAGTCTTTATGTGTAGACTATGACAAAAAAACCCCTTTAAAGTTGATTTCTTGCTGTCTGCTAATATGATTCTGAATTTTTTGTCCCAGGGACCCCAACTTTAATTGAAGTGGTACCTTTAATTTTTCCAATAATATATAAATTTTGATTTGGTATAATTGCAATGAGATTCCAAATTGCTCTTTAGGATTGGTTGCCAACTATGTACCACCTTCTCATGAATTTCAGAGAGGGAATGGCACTACTGACACATGGCCTAGGGATTCACCTGTAAGGCTTCAAGAACAATAAATAAATATTTATTTATTAAATATAATAAATCATGATATAATGGTTGGAGGATCCTGAATTATTCAAACTTGAACTACTCAATTGGACTGTGCTCAGGAAAAAATATCAAAAGCAAATTTAATTAATATTAACAAAATATGATAAGGAAGGTACAAAATATTTAAAGATGACATCATATAATACTCTTTAAAGTCAATTATAAGGAGTGCTGGAGTTTATACTATTATTCTCCAATAAAAAATATCTAAATATACATAAGACAGTGGTTGCTGATCAACTATTCTCTAAATTATCTAACGAATATGACTTCTTATGTTGGAACTTTTATCTATACACTTATGCCAAGTTAATTAATATTCAGTTCATGAGAGGTCAGTTGAATTTTTCATATCTATTCTTTTTTTTAAAAAAACTTTTTTTTTGACTGAACTGGAAAGTATGCAAAATCTAAGGTTTAGACTAACTGTGGAATCATAGTCTTGACAAATAATCTTCCTTTAAGGTAAACATTTGGAAGGACAACTAGACATTTTATTTACCTGTAGATGGTGTTGTCCTCTTTGCTGGGTATAGACTTTAAGTCTGTGAGCTCCAGGAAGCGGTCATGGAAATAATGAAGATGTAATATGCACACAAGTAAAAAGGAAGTTGGGATAAATATGCGAGTAAATAACTCTGTAATAGTAAACTTCTTCAAACCAAGATCTTCTAGCCTGGAAAAGAAAGTCAGGATCCCACTCAATCATTTAAAAGGTACCCTACACACCTTTGCAGATATTATATGTAAACAGAAATACACATTTATGAATTTATGGTTGTACCTTTCAAAATGTAACATGTTACATTTGATAGGGAGAAGGTACCAAAGGTTTACTATGACAAGCTGCAATAATTTCTTCATATTCAACTTGGAAAAGACTCTTCTGGCTACTAACTATCATGCCAACTTTATATATTTCTCTGATTTTCTTCATTATAAAGATAAAAACACAGAGAGAAAAACTTACACACACCTGTACACAGAGACAAATACTTTTAATATAGGAAAGGAAAATTTAGGAAAGATAAAGAACCTATGCATATTTTCAAAACATTGACCTCTAAATACCTTCTACAGTCTTGTAGACATGTCATAGAGGTATCACTGAGATATATCATATACCCCAATTGGCTTATGAAGGAAGGTTTGTAACCAGAAGTTCTCTAAACTTAGAGGATTTTCCTTCATGTATGTATAAAAACAACTTCTCTTATATTGAGAATTAGCCCCCATTCTTTAATAGGCAAAATTGTTGGGGAAAAATAAAAATAAAGAAATTTTCCTTGTATAAATATAATGGCTTAGATAATTTTTCAAGTCACTGTTTAAGTAAAGCAAAATAATTCATATATCTAGTTCCAAAAATTAGAGCAGAAATTTCATCACAAATTTCCCATTTTTAATACAAACATTTAAAAATGCTTCCAAATGATATAGCTAGATCTCAATCATATCCACCATTCTAATAACACAAATCAAACTAAGCATACTCACTTTTTTTTGTTTAATCCTGTCATATTCTCCCAAAGGCCTGGAAAATTTTCAAACTGATATGTGTATATGAATATAAGCACCAGCATAGTATAAATAACAACTGACATCCAAAAGTATTTTAGTATCTTCCTCCACCATTCATAGTGGACCTGGGAATCAGACATTGAAAAAAAAAAGAAATATTATAGGATGATTGATGGATTAAATATGTTTAGCTAATATGGAAAACTGGATTTGTAGTAATTTTGGGGATAACATTATATAATAGTAGGCTATCAACTTTGCTCACAATATGTATGGATATTTGTGTATGTATTTCTATATATACATATATATACATATATACAATCTTCCTATTTTTATATAGGTGGTTTCAAAGGTCTGAGATAAAGAATTTTTATGGCTTTATTATAAAAATGTTGATATTTATGAGAAATCAATTAAATTTTGAAGAATTTAAAAATTATGGCTTTATTTTTTTTCATTCTTCATATGATCAGTTCATATTTGTCTATATTTTGATTAACCTTCTTGTGGATAAGCTATATTTGGATTTTGATATTATATTGGCTCCTTAATTGGCTCCTTAATTGTCTTGCTCTGCATGCTACAATGGAAAAAAGCACTCACTACCTGTGTTACTCTGGGTAAGACACAACCCTTCAGGGCTTCCAGTTTCCTCATTTGCCAAATGGAGGATCAAATTTAATATCCTTTAAGGTCCTTTCCTTCTTTAGGTCTATGACCTTAACAGATTATAGATTCATTAGAAAATTATTTTTCAATTCTTTTTTTTTAAACCCTCTACAATAAGCTTAATGAAGATAAGCCTTTTCACTGATGCTTTCACCAATATAATGATCCAATACAATCCTACTGCAATAAGATTTTACTTCTCTCTCCCCTCCCTAACTTTCCTGATCTTAGATTTTATTGATATAGAAAACTCCCAAATAGGAGTCTACTAGTGGAGTACTTTTTTTGCAACATATAGTCTTAGAGTTGCCTCTAGGGCACTGAAAGATTGCCTAGAATAATATAACCAATCTATGCTAGAGACAGGATTTGAACCCAATTCTTCATAGTTCTGAAATAAGTTCTCTCTACATTAGGACAGCTATTTCCTTTTTCAATTTGCTTCATAGTTCTTTCTGGACTTAGAGAGACATGGACGCAAATCATTTCTCTGAAACTTATATTTTCATGATGTAGGCAAATCTAGATTCTGAATTTTATTTTTCTCATCTACAAAACTGCACTAATTATTTATTGGGAAGCAAAAATAAAAGAAAATTTATAAAGAGCTTTGTAAACTTTAAAGGACAAAATGTCAGTTACTATTAGTTAGCGTGGAATCCAGGGAATATAACCAGCTTTTATTAACAAAAGATATAATTACCAAGCAAAACATATAATTATGAAAAGTACCATATGTGAGATCCAAAATCCAAATATAAATGCCCCAAAGGAAGCACTTGGTACTTTAGAATATCTTTACTACAAGAATGAGCTCTCAGTTGAAATAGGTGAATTACAAATTAGGCAGACACCTTTGAATAAAAACCAACTTTAAATAATTTTTAAAATATTACATATTGGTTTCAGAAATCTGGGGTTTTGTGAATTTTAGTGTTTCTTTCACAGTGTAGAGTCCAACTCATTATGTCTTAGTTAATGGTCTTTGAAAGTTATGATGACTGAAAAATGTATCAACTTGTGGCCAATCTGTTGACAAAATTCTCTGAATTTAGCTGAGTTCATCTTCTGAAACAGACACTTAGTTCATCACCATATTGTATGCAAAGCCTTCTTAGTTTAGTAGAAAAAGTAAGAACTTTAACTCTGTTTGAATAATCTATCCAAGCCTATTATCTCCAAATCATGATGAAGTATTGGAGGAAGAGAAACTTTATGAGCATTCACTTTTAAAAATCCAAATATTCCCATATCCTAATTCTGAAGAACTGAATCAACTCAAAGTAATGGTTTTAAATTCTAGAATTTACTAAAAGTGAACTCTTACATCCACCTCTATATTCTTCATCCAGCTCTTCCACTTAATTCATCTATTCTAGAGATTGAAATAACATGACAATTCTTCAAATGAATCCCTTAGAATCTACATATAGTACCTAGTATGGTTTGCCTTTTACATACCTGATACAATGCCACACAAAAGAGGAAGAGCACCATATAGATGATTTTGTACATTACAATTGTACCCTCAAAGCTGACAAAGAAGAACATTCCTCCACAAACATAAATCCAATATTTAATGAACATGGCCATCACCAAATTTCCCATCACTTTCATAATGTCCTGGTCATCATCTTCTTCATCATGATCTTCTTCTTCTTTCTTGCTTTCCTGCTTTTTTATCTTTCCTTTATCTTCTTCTTTTTCCTTGGCTTCTCCTTCCACTTCTATGTCTTGAAGTTCATCATCTTCTAAAATTAAAAAAAAAAAACAACCCCAAAAAACCTTCTTAGCTAACAGTCTGAATATAGTTGTATTTGGGCAAAATGCAATTTAAATCTGTTCTGAGGCCCTTTACCTTTTCTCCCTGAGGTCAATACTTAAACACCTGTAATTACATGTTTGATTTTAATGATCCAGCAGATCTGATAAAACATAGTCAAACATTATTTTGAGTTTGAGTTAGACTCAAGTTCTACCTTGTTACTTTTATAAAGAAGATCTATTCCTTCTAGCTCCATATCCAACAATCTTAGGCAAACATTGGTTGATTCATGAGTATAATAACATGACACTGATTGTAGGGCTGAATTGACAAATTTATTGTATAATTTTTATTGTTTAATCAAATAAAAGTATATAATATAACAATCCAGTAGAAAGATAAATAATATTTACCTGGAAGCCAAAAGGTAAGCTTTTTTGTTGTTATTGAGCCATTTTTGCTTGTGTGCCTCTCTTTGTGATCCCATTTGGGGTTTTCTTGGAAATGATACTGGAGTGGTTTGCCATTTCCTTCTTCAGCTCATTTTTCAGATAAGGCAACTGAGGCAAATGCAATTAAGTGACTTGCCAAGATCACAGATCTAGTAAATGTCTGAGATCACATTTGAACTCAGGAAGATAAAGTCTTCCTGAGTCCAAGGTTGGCACTCTATCCACTGTATCACCTTACAGGTATTGGTGTTGGTAAGGGGGAACGTTTCTACTTCTGGAGTTAAAGAAAAACTCAGATCATGATTATTCTTTCCTCAGTAAAGAATAATAATTTTTAAAACAAAAGATTGATCAGCCTGCTATTTTTATATTATATTATATTATATTATATTTTTTATAAATGATTATGAATATTTTCTACCTTCTCTGGTCATAGGAATTTAGTTCCTTTTGATAAGTGAAAGGAAATATTCATCAAAAGGAATTAAACACCTATGACCAGAGAAGGTAGAAAATATTCCATTTCTTTTCTTTGTACTAAGAAGAATGGTTTAAAATTTAAGAATAAGTTGGTGATGATGATATTGGGTCTAGTACAGAATATCCTCTTGGTCTTCTTAACTCTTTATTGATTCTACATTATGAACCTGTATTCTAAATAATTAACAGATTTTTATGCACTAACTATGCACATGGTGTCTAATGTTAGGCATATAACATAGATGATAATAAAACCTTTGATCTCAAGGAGTTTACACTTTAGTATGCATAGGACACTTTACCCACTTTACCTTTTTCCTCATCTTCTTGGCTTCCGATCTTGACCTCAGATAAAAGAGCTTCCTTTAATTGTAGTGCTTTTTGCTCTGTGAGGTGCTGTCTAAGCAGCAGCCAGAAAGTAATGGTAAAAAGAATCTGAAAACAGAAAGGAATCTCATTAACTAATTAAAGTGTAACTAATATTTCAAGAAACTGATGATTAAATTTCTCACTTCTGAGGTGAGGATGAGGATGGGAGTGATGTGGGGAGAAAAAACAAGTTGAGTATGCCATTTCGGGTGGAGTCAGTTATCCATTTTATTTTATCAGAGAGAAGTTTGCTTTTTGATTCCCTTTCATAAAAATGCCGGCATCCACTTACTGAGTGCCAGTAATGTATTCTGCATTGTAAGAGACCCTGAAGAAGAATGATGATGATGCACATTCTAAATTGCTTCCATCTGGGCAGGAAATCAACTTTTCAACAAGTGTTCTCCCTCAAGATGCTTGTCCTTGGTTGATTTCCTGTCCTCATTATGGCATTGTTACTATTTTTAAATAAGAATAGGCTCTCCTTGTAAATCTTGCAATGTCCATTATAGACAGGAAGGAAAATGCATAATAGAAAATAAAACCCATTATTATTTCAATTATCATCCCAAAGAAGAAAAAAGGGGGGAAAAAATCTAGATGAGAACTAACCACATTTTTTATAACTGATTTTTAAGTGTTAGGGAGAAAATTATAATTAATACTGTCATGACTTATGAGAACTGCCTTCCTAATTAAGCGTATGTCCTTTTTCATATTGATCTCAGTGTTCAGAGAGAATAAATTCAACTAAAAATTTGGGATATTCATTTGTTATTTTTCCCTACTAAACATCAGCTTAAGATAGCATTCCCACTTATCTGTTAGTCTTTTCAGCAAATTCAAACATATGAGACACTAACATATCTAGAAGTCTCATAAACACTTTCAGAAAATGGCAGTCACAAGCCTATGTATTTTATGTTATTCTAAAAGAGGGCAATTTTCAGACAAGAGCTTTAGAATCTTAGTATTGCATAATTAAACCTGGAATTGTGAGTCACTCAATTTTTCCCTCCATTATGTAACTTTCCTTGTCAGGTGTCTGAAAATATGTATCTTCTCTTCATCACTGATATAAGTATATTAGTGAGAAAGTGGGATTCAAATTAATATATGTGATTGTGATATATTTTATTTTGCATTCCCTTTAACATATTAGTGTCTATAATAAATTTCACTTTGTAGTTAATTAATGGTTATATTTAAAATATATTGGGACTTGTAAATACCATTCATTGGAGGTGTAAAGTTGTGAGGGTCTCCAATCATCGACAAAGTAATCTCTATGACTATCAGAAAACTTGAATATAGTCCTGTGGTGGCAGCCTATCTTTTAGAACCCAGACCTTCAAGGATAAGGACAAGTTGAAGTGTATAATCTAGAAAGTGACTCAGGATCCAAATAACCCTGTGTAATAAGTTATATATATATATATATATATATATATATATATATATATATATATATATATATATATATATATATATATATATATATATATATATATATATATATATATATATATATAGTATGACATCCATTGGGTGGTTGTCTCATTTCACACTTAATTAAAGATGACTACAATGACATCATTCATATTTTATAGATTTTTCTACTAAAATACTATCATTATGAAGTTTATTAGAAGGACTAGAACATTCATTTAATGCCATTATAGAGAAATGGACATAACAGAAGAATTTCTATTATATCTATTTTTACAGGTTATTTGCTTTGCTTGACAACTTAAGGCAATACTATTACTGATGGCTGAAACTTTAGAATGTCATTCACAGAGTGGTAACCATACTGAATATATGCTGTCTTGTTAACAAAACAGAGTTTTTGTTAACTCCATAAAGTCTGTAATTCAGAAATCAATCTGCTGTTTAAAAAATGAGACAAATAAAAGTGAAGAAGAAAACAATGAAACATCTATGAGCAAAATATATATCATGATACTATCACTGGGAGAAAGGAAACATTAAAGTAGCATATCTGATTTCCAAAAAAGTGTGCTTAATGGCAGGGTGAAAGTATAAAAACAATATCTTTATCAGTATTCACTGATCATCTATAACAGGTTAATTAGACTTACAGATACACAACCATCTATTTAAGTCATATACAGATTAACTTTCAAAAGCATCTTCTATGGTTTTCCTGTTTTGACACCCATGTTTTCTTTCCAAACACCTTTTTTTAGTGTAAAAAAGTGGTGTTAAACTAAAATATGGAATATTGACTTAGAAACCCATAAATTAACATTACCGAAGTTGCATTGTGTTTTTTATTTTAATAAACATTTAAAATATATTTTAATCTGGTTTCAGCCACATTCAATTTTGTTGGGAGTTTTGTAGGTAGCATGCTGCTGTCTGATATCTCTCCTTTATAAACCCTTTTACTATTGCCTTAAAAAAAACAACAAAAACTAAAAAAAAAAAAATCGAAAAAGGAAATTAATTTATAGGATTTTATGTTTATAAGAATGAATTATAGGACATAATAAATGTTTAAAATAGTTCCTCCGTTTTCTTCTTTTTTTTTTTCTGAAAAGCAGATTATTTAGTACCTGAAGGATTATTAAAACGTTTTGCTTTGAAATGATTATTGCTTTATATCCTCTTACTGTGTTGCTCTCCAGTCCTCTTACCTTTGATGCAAGTTCCCCTGGTGCTTTTTTTTCTAGAAATCCTGGAACTTCTTTAATTTCCTCAAGGTCAAAAGACCATATGTATTGTAATGTCAGTAGCAGATTCCCATAAACAACCATGAAAGGAGAACTGATCATTGCATATTTTCTTCTGTTGCGAATCATCCAAAGAGTGCAAGACCAAATCAACAGCACAAAAGTCAGCCAGCTATGATATGTAATACTCCAGGCCTCAGTGAAAAAACAAACAAACAAACAAAAAGGTAAATCCATAATGATTACCAGAATTTAAAAACCTTTTCATTCTAGAAAGTTAAAATTTGATTAAATAAAAAAGTCTAGATTTGGTTAAGTAGTACTTTAATTAAGGGCGATTTGGAAAGTGACAGGAGAGCATAGCATCAAATACTAATATTTACTTATTTTATATATCTACATATCTGGAATTATGTAAAAATTTCTTGGGCTAAAAGGGATCATAAGTGGAAAAAGCTTAAGAAGCCCTGCTTTAAACAGTTCTTGGGGGCTATTATTAAAAAGTCTTCTACCCTAACTCTACCTATCTCTTTTTCCTGTCTCATATCAGAATAGTTAGCACAAACTATTTTAAGTTTTCTTGCCTTCCCATACAGTATTCTTTTCTCTTAAAAGATTAGAGGCTGGCCATTATGGGTACTGTGTACATATGTGTTTGATGGGTGATGTGTCCCATATTTGGAAGTTAGAAGACAAAAATGTTTGAGAACTACTAGTATAGTACTATATAGTAATAGAGTATTAGTATTAAGACATACAAGATAGATTCAGGATCTTTTAAAATATGAATATCAGTTTTAGTTCACTTGATAAGGATTTAGTATACATACAATATATACATATAAATACATTATATAAAATGGTTGTATGCTAGGCAACTACTTATATGAATCCAATTATTCAAAGTTAATCCAAAGGTGAGCCTGTCTCTTTCTAATGATATATTGTTCACAATGTTCAAATGTCATACATTTTACCCTTCAATCAATCAAGATGTGCAACTGTAGATCAGGAGATAGACAAAAAGAGAGATATCTGTGAATCATTTGTATAAAGATAATAACTGGATATGTGGGAGCTGAGAGATCATCAGATGGAATTAGAGAGAAAAGAAAAGAGGGCACAAGACAGGTCACTGAGATAGTTTAATTGAGTAAGACATGGATGAAGATCTAGCAAAAGAGTCAGAAATAACCGTTAGAAAAGCTAGAGGCAAGGCAGAGTCATAAAAATCCACTGAGGAAAAAATACTTAGGAACAGAAAGAATTCATCAGAATCCAATGTTGTAGAGAAGTCAAGGAGAATTAATATCTAGAAGAGGCTATTAGATTTTGGAAACAAATGATTCTTAGTAATTTTGGAAAAAACAGTCAGTTAAGTGATGTGGTCTGAAGCTAAACTACACAGGGTTTAGAAAAAAGTCTGATGAGATGATGTGGAGGCACCAAATGTAGATAGATTTTTTTTCTGCCAAGGTGTCTAGCTACAAAAAGGAGAGCTATAGAATAATAGCTAAAGGGAATCATAGGCACTACTAAGGGGTATTACTAACTTTTTAGGGATGGAGGAGATTTAGATGGATTTGTGAGCAGCAATAAAGAAGCTACTGTAGATGAAAGAGTGGAGAATAATAGGGAGGGCAATTTGATAAGAATTATAAGAAGGAATAGATGAAGAGGATTGGGCATTATCAAGGAGAACCTCATCATTACATATTAGAGTAAATGAAGATATAAGGGGAATAAAGTCAAAGAGAATATGAAAGGAAAAGAGAAGTTATTTGTAAATTGCTTCCTAAATTCCTTTCAAATAATAAAAGAATGAAATTATTTTATTTATTAATCATTCTCAAAGGTGGTTCATTTTCTAAATCAACATATAAATAGTGTGAACACTTGTCTGTACAAGAAACTAATTTGTTTAAATTAGTTCCTTTTCAGTATTTTTGATAAGGGATTTTCTGGGAGAAGAGATTGAAAATATTGACCAAACTGGTTTGGAAGTTATCTGGATATTAATTGTTATTAACATCTTTATTCCTTATTAAAACAGATAATCAAAGGTAGATTGTGGTTATAAAACCAATTGTGAAACAATTTTCTTGCAAGTGCTCCTAAACAAAGTCAATTTGGAACAAATAAACATTTGCCCTAGGCTTTCTACATTGCTTTCCTAAAATATATTTTAATTTTATGGTAATGTGTTTTTGATAATAGGTACATGGGTATTATCAAATATGGGTAGCTAGGTGGAACAATGGATAGAGCTTGGAATCAAAAAGTCTCATCTTCATGAGCTCACAGACATTAGCTCTATGATTCTGGGAAAGTTACTTTGCTTGCTTTACTTTCTTCACCTGTAAAATAAGCTGGAGAGGAAATAGTAATCTACTTCTGTATCTTTGCCAAGAAAACCCCAGATGGGGTCAAGAGGAGTCAGATATGACTGAAGCAACTCAACAAGAACAACAAAGTGCTTAATAAATGCTTATTGACTAACTGACTTGAAATACAATGGTCTTTGATATATTTTTTTTAATATTAAAAAGAGGATGGAGATGGTGGTGGGTGTGAACAAGCTGTAACAGATAGCCAATGAGGAAATTCAAAGAAAAAAAGGAGGAAAACATGCCCTCTTCCCCCCCCCACTCCCTCCCCCCCACTCCCACCCATGAATGGAATGGTAGGAAGAGAAGTTGTTCCAGTAATGTGGCAAAATTGAGGGATAACAAGTGGACTGTAATTGTGCTCCACTGGTACCTTCACAATATCTAGAGAATGAAGAAAGCCTCCAGCAGGTTGGGTGCTGTAGCAAATTTATGGGAGAAATTCAAGAATAACTGCACAGCAGGGCAGGCAAGAATGAATTGTAATCTGTATCACTGGAGGGAACTTAAGCCATTTGAATATTTGGATATTTTCAACTTCAAGTTCTCAAATTTAATTTTTCTATTATATTATTATTTAATCTCTACAATTTATAAAAATTAGATCACCTTTAGTTTGATTTATTACAATAAATGACAGTAAAGAAAAGGAAATTATAATTCTGCCATTCTCTTGTGATCCATGGAAAGTTCTACTCAATCATTCCAATTTAAATTGATTGCTGTTTACTCACACAGTGCTTACTAAGGGAGACAAAAATGTAAGAAGTGGCAAATTAATTTTAGGGGTAAAATGCCAAAGAATCCATTAAATATGGTAATTTATTGAATGTGGTAATACAATGCTTACTGTATTCAGTTTGGGAATTTTGTGATCATTTTTGTATACTAATATCCTGGAAATACATATAAATATATATGCATCATTCTGACAGACTTGGCTCCTCTGAACTCCTCTGTCTATGAAAAAGTCTGATAAAATAGGGACCTTCAGTACAAAAGAGAAAATTTTTAAAAATTAATAGTTTGGCTCTGTTAAAACAACAAAATGGCACCAGGCAAGACCGACATTCTGAATGGGCAGTCTGCTCTCTTAAGTGTGTTTTTACAATAGACTTTTTCTGTCAAATAGCAAAATATGTCTTAATCTACTTTTGAAAGTATTTACTTTATACAAAAATGACCAAACTAAGCTATCTTTGAGAGAAAGAAGAGCTCTATTATTTTAAGGAGCATTATGATAAATACCATTTTGACTGAATTAAATATTTAAAATTTATATATTTCACTAAAACTGATGATAGCATTTGGTCATCTATCACTATCACCTAAACTATCACAATGAATTGTAAAAGAATGAAAAGTACAGAGCTAGAATTTTAATTAAAATACATGATTTTTGAATCAGAAATGAATCTTGTTCAAGCTGGAGAGCAAAGCATTTATTCCTTGCATCCCAATCTAAATATAACAGTAACTAATATTTACCAGAAAAAAATTGAATTGATGTGTAGATATCTGTTCAGTTGGTAAACCCTCTTTCCTATTTGGGAAAACTGAACTCAATTCTTTTTGCCTGAAGTTTGACATTTTTTCATTACTCCTCCCTAAAGTTATTTTGTCCAAGTATGGAAGCAATAATTGACTATTTTTGTTGATATAAAAATTTAAAGTTTTTCCAAAGTGTTCAGAACTGTAGAATATTGTCTTACAGAAAGGGGAAGATTATATCTCCTTTATCTACCAGTTAAGGTCACATTTTTTTCTGTGATGAAGGTGGAGGTTAGAAGAGGCATATAAATAATATCATGTACTCATTCCTCACACAAATGCTTCATTTTGATCACAATGGGGTATATGGAGGCATGGACTTATCTGGGAATATCATTGCATCCAGGCAGATATTCCTATCTGAAATTGCTTATATTTTATTACATCTTATCATGTGACAGCAGATACAATGTACCTGCATACATTCCATCATCTTGGACACTGATGTTTCTATGTTCTACCCTTAAAATCTTATACCTCTAGGATCTCATTGATGTGATTCATCCTGGCATAACCACATACCAAACCACATGTTTTTTTTAACACTGTGTTATGACAATTCACACCTACCAAAAGGTTTCAGGGTAAAAGATGGATTAAAAATCTAACCTAACTTAAATATATATTTTGGATTACATTTTCTAAAGTGAATAATAGCATCTGGAAACCTACTTGGATAAATGGTCCATTCTGCATCTGAAGATAATATAAAGGGACAGTATGATTTGAGGAGTTAAATTGAGGGAAGTACATTAATAATTTAAAGTTGCCTGAGTTCAACTAGACATGAGAGAATTTTATAATCTATAAAATAAAAATGTGATGAAAAATTAACATGACAAGTAACCATCTTGCCAAGGTATTTGGAAGATAAATATATGTATGCTGGAAATATTGAAGGGCAATTTAACACCCTGAACAAACAGAACTATGTGCTATTCCAGTTTGCTTATATTAACAGTTTAGACATACCATCATGGCAATGAGGGCACAGATGTAACTCTGTTTCATAATAAACTGAAACACAGAGACCATGGCATGTACTTTAACATTTGGTTTTTCCTCTTGGCTCCTTTTTTCTTCTTCCTCCTCTTCTTCTTCCTCTTTCTTTTCTGTGGAGAAAAAATATTTTGTTTATCAATTCACTGAAGTATTTTTTATGTTTCAAAAATTGTATAATGTCTCCCTCTTCCCATGTGGATGGTATACAACTGTGCCTGAGATGGTCTTTCTTGCAAAGTCTTTAGAAAGCATTGTTTTAATTAATGAAATATATAGTTGTCCCAGCAATAAGGGCAGAAGAAATTGTGTGTAGATAGGAATGGTATATATAAGTACTGACAAGGCAAAACCAATTAGAATGAGCAGGAATAGGGAATTATATAGGGCTGAAAAAAATCTTCAAAGTGAGCAATATTTCTCACATTGTTGTCAATCTGAGCAAAGGAATTAAAAAACATGCTGAAATGAATAGTTCCTAGGGTAAGTCTAAATGAAATTGGATATGTGTGCTGACAGTCATGAGTTGAGACAGTGAAAAAGAAGGTAGGAATAAAATGCCAACTCTGTGCAAGGCACTATGCTAAATGCTTTTCAAATATTGTCTTATTTGATCCCAACATTTGTCTCATTGGAACTTTTTGGTAGGTGTGATTATGGCAGGATGAACTATATCAGTGAAAGAATTTTTTAGTGTTTTGGCTTAAGGGTCTCCATTTTTATTTATTCCACAATAAGCTTGATTATTTTGGTTAATAGATTAAGCCTGAAAAGTAGTGGTGATAAATGTATACCATACTCCTTGGTTTTTCAAAGAAATATATTTTTATTATTTTGGAGATCTCTCTGTAGCATTTGACACAGTTTGTCCATACTTCATGGATATTCTTGGTTTTTATTTTATTTTTTAAATCCATTTCATGATTCCATTCTTGTCTAATTGCTCCTGATGTTTCTTTGCTGGATCATCAATTATGGGATGGTAAAGGCAAAGTGGTATAGTGGATAAAGTGGTGAATTTAGAGTCAGGAAAACCTGAGTTATTAATAATTACTTGTGTAACCTTGAACAAAACAACATTTAATCTCACTGGGTCTCTGTTTTCTTATCTGAAAAATGAGAGGATTAAATTAGATGATCTCTAAAGTATCTTAGGATCTAAGATCCTAAGAAAATACTTATAGATAAAGAGTTCAGCAAGAAGTAGCTCCTATTATATATTATTGATCAGTAAATGATTTCTTTGATAAATGGAGTCTCCCCATCCCCAAAGGAAAATTATTAGAAGTATAAAAGTCATAGAAGTAATTATACTATATTTACATCACTATTCACAAAAATTTCCCTAAACTTTTTGTCTTCAATCTTCCCATAGCTCTTTCCTCCTCCCTCCACCTCAAATGAGGACCCTCAATTCTTACTTTACTGAGAAAATTGAAGCAATGTAACATTAATTCCCTTTTTTACTCTTCTCTTTATTTTACATCCTCTTGAAAGCATTTCCCACTCTCTGATAATTGTCTCATCTTTTTGACAAGGCCAGTATCTATATATGTGCTATTGATCCTATTTTTCTATCAGATTACAACTTTAATTATTTTTTCTTTGTCTCCCTCTCTCCTCCCTTTTTCTCTCCCCTCTCCCTTTTCTCTCTCTCTCTCCCTCTCCCTCCCTCTCTCTGTCTCTGTGTCTCTCTTTCTGCTTTTTTCCTCTCTTTTCCTGCCCTCCTCCCACTCTATAAAATCTTAATCTTCAACTTTTGCTTATCTATCAGCTCCTTCCCTACTTTTCTGATTAGCTAGAATAAAACACTTGGACAGCTATTAGAAGCTATTAGAAGTTAAACTCTGAATTGTTGGGACTATTGGTCTTTGATACAATCTAAAGCCTGAGAGAGGAAACCTATTGCCCTTTATTGCTCTTTTTTTTATTGAGAGTAAAAGAGACAAAGAAAGATAGGTTTCACATCTATTTTGCTGTGAACTAAGCTTTGCTGAGAGAAAAGACTTGGAATTGATTACAGAAAGTAGATCTAATGAGCTTGACAATTTTCTTACTTAAAGGAACTGTTTGCCACTGAAAAGGCATCCTTTTTTTTAGCATCCTTTTGAGGATTGCTATGAATAAAAAGAGTTTGTCAATAATAAAGAATGCTCTATATGAAGCTAGAGTCTTAGTTCATTACCTGATGTTTCATCAGATGGCTCCCATCTGTACTGTGGTGTGGAATACATGTCAGTTTTGGCTGGCCCATTCTCAATGGGCAGGCTAGGATGTATGGTATGGTAATCAACAGGAGCACCATTCACAGTGACCAACAGGACCTGTCAAATGAAGTTTGTACAAAGAAATATCATTTATTATCATTTATTTTCTTTCTGAAGATTGCTCATCAGACATCTAGAGGGTAGATAAAAAACAGCTGATGTTTCAGATTTCTAATTGCATCTAGAAATATCTGGATGTTTCGAAATCAGTCATATTTAATGAAATCTATCAGTTTCTGCATGGATGTTTAATGTTCCATAAATGGTCTAATTTTTTTCTTAAAGAAAATTTAGACTTGCCAAAGTAGGAGTTTAACTTAGGCTTGGGCAATTTCTTAAATAAATAAATATTTTATGCCATTTATAACTTTGTTATTGTTTACATGTCTCCTTTTTCCTGGTATATAAAGAAAGAAATATCAGTGTTTTCAGTGTTTTTTTTTTAACTTCAGCATGTGTCTAATTCTTTTTGATATTTTAAGAACATATGCACTATGGTGGAAAGGATAAGCTTGACTTTTTTATATTTGAATTTTAAATCCAACAATTGAATGCTAATTCAACTAAAACAAATGGAAATAGGATCAGAGAAATGAGGAGCTTAAGTGCCCCAAAGAAAACTGAAATAATTTAGTAGTCTGAAATCTTCTGCCATGCCTAAAAAAATTATAAGAACTGATAAACATATGGCCTGACTTCCCAGCACCTCTATATTAGAATATTCTCATTGTTGATACTGCCATTGGAAAGGATCTTCTCATTGTTAATGGTGATCTTTTCCCTAAATCCAAAATTACTTGCCAGTTCAACAGAATTTTCAGAATTTACTCTACATATGATTTTATAATTTTGATATATACCATGGAGCTATCATTGCAAATAAGAATATATATATAATATACTTTAAAGAAAAAAAACATAGTAAAAGTTCCTTTAGCAATTTTATGATGTGAATTGCTTTGCTTCCAGATTTATTATTGAATATATTTTAATAATAACAAACCAAAATTGTCTTCTGCTGGCAAAATGATCTTTAGATTTTTTAATACAAAATAACTTTAAAATTAAAAAAATTAGATAAATTCAAATTCATTCCTTTATTTACACAAATACAAAAGACAAATCTAACATACTAACATCAGATGGTTTGTAGTCATCTTGGGTCATGGACAACAGCTGAAAAAGCAATGTAGGAGAGCATATTAATAAAGCATGGGTAAATAAATTAATATTTCTATATATATACAACTTAATATGTACATGCACACCTTTCTCAACTATTACTGAATATTATCTTATTAAGAATTGCCATGCAGATTATTAAAGAGGAAAAAAGAATTGTACATTAGATGATATATATCTACTACATAGTTCCAAATGTTAACACTAAATCTTAAGTACAAATTAGAAGTTTTTTCAGTCATATGAATTTTACAAACTGGTTACACAGAACACAAGGGCTTTGTTTTTTAGAATGAAAATATAAAATAGAATGTGTTAGTAACTTGTAGATTCTTGTCATATTGGAAGAGTAATGATAACAAGTATTGTGGGGAAACGAGAAAAGTAGGAGACAGAACAGCTATATCATAGAATTTTTCAGAAATTTTTTTGTTGTTGTTGTTGTTGAAGACAGCTTAGTATATGTCAGTGTAAAAAAAAAACCCATCCAGTTCTGAAGTTTAGATTAGGGAATTCTGAATTGATTAGAAAAGGGTGTCCTCAAAATTTTGATCAAAGAATCCAAAAGATGATACAGAGTTGAGCAAAACTCTCTTCTTAGCATTCACATTGTTGTGGATGTTGTCAGACAAATAGAGGTGTAAGAAGACTTCAAAATACATACAAATGCTTTCCTAACAATTTCTGTTAAATGAATTTTTAAACTATGTTAGTGCTTAGTTGCTATATGCAGACTAAAGCTTTGCATATTAATCACTGTATTAACTGACATACTTTTGTATATTAAGTTTTCTTTCACATGCCTTCAGGGTTAGTGTGGTATGGAATGCCAATCATACCTAAATTATACTCATTAATTAGTGAAAGCTTGAAATCAAAACTATTTGTAAAAAGACAGAATAAAATTACACCAAGGCAGAGTAGAAGGAAGTAGAAAAATTCAGCTCTTACCTACCATTAAACAATAACCTGATTAAAACATAACTGATTACCCTTGAAAAACTGGAGATCTGATCCAGAACCCCTGAGGAATGAAAGTGAAAGACCAGCCAATATATTTTTTTTTTTTTAGAAGAATGGGAGGGGAGAGTGTTCAATGACAAATTTAGAAACCTATGAGAAAACAGGCACATCAATGTCTTGTTGGTGAACCTGTGTATGTATTTGGCCATTCTAAACAGTTCCCAACCTTTAAATCTGGTTTTTTACTACTGCTTGGCTCATTTTGGAAAGAGAGAAAGGAGAGAGGGAGAGGGAGAGGGAGAGGGAGAGAGGGAGAGATAGGTAAAAGATAGGTAAAGGTTTTATGAGTATCAAAAATATTTTTATCAGCTCATTTTGTAGGGGCAGAGAACTGGAAACTAAAGGAATGCAAATCAATTGGGGAATGACTAAATAGATTGTGGTATATTAAAGTAATGGAATTCTATTATGATGTGAGAAATGAGAAAAAGATCATTTAAAGAATTGAATGAACTGATAAAAAGTGAAATAAGCAGAACTAAGAAGGTCAATTTATACCACAGAATCAATATTACACAAACCATTTTGAAAGATTTAAGAACTCTGTTCAACTGACTGAGGAGCCCTGAATTAAATTAAAATTAAATTTAAAAATTAAAAAGAAAAGACAGGGGAATGGCTTCCATGAAAATACTGGTGAACATTTTGAGTTGGCTTGTTTTGTTTCACACATTCAGTTGGATTCCCTAAATAATTCTAATTTTTGTTATACTATGGGTGAATATATAATAAACATTTAAATGGAGAGTTTATCTTTTCAAGAAATAAATACATAACTAAAATGAGCAGGAAAAGATTTCTTTCTTAATTTCATAACTTTTGGGGAAGCAAATTCCAATCTGAACAAACAATAAAAAATTATAACAACCATTTACAATACCAATAATTTACTAATGGCTCAATGTATTAATATGCATCACTGAGAAGAACAAAGAAGTTCTTTTATCTGATTTTCATGAATCTGTGTACATCTTGACAGTTTTGCTAGACTTATACATAATTTTCCAAATGAAGCTTTCTGATTTCTAGATTCAGGCTTTATTTAGTTAAGTTTTGTGATAGTTCATTTAATTTACAGATTCAAATGAGTTATGCTGGAAAGAAATCTGTGCATTCATGTAGTATAAATTTTTCATTTAAAAGATTAATTAAGCTTCAGAGAATTTAAGTAAGTGCCATGCCCATGCTTATAAAGACAATAAACAGAAGAGCCAGAATTTGAATCCAATTCTCTGATTCCAAATGTCATGGTCTTGCCAATTTTATTCCATAACTATTTAAATAGCCAAAAATAACTGGACCTTTTATACTAAACGACATTTTTATTCACATGGATACAATCTGCCTTTTTCCCCAATGGAACAGATTTTTACCATTCCTCAAAGCACATATGTGTGTATATAAATAAATGTAAAATTTTCATAAAGAATGTGTTTATAACTCTATATTCTTTTTATTACTTTAAATGTTCCCTAATCAATAAAGAAGTCAAGCTACTTCCCAAAAATTCATTTCACTAGTGAAGACTAAATGATTTCTTTACATTTTCTATTAAAGATACTGTACTAATATCTTAAACGACAAACTCTTGTGTCTGATAAATTAACAAAATACAGAACGGTATTTGGGAAGAAATAATGGGTTTAGGGTCATAGAATCTGAATTCGAATCCTGTCTTTGGGTTTTAATACATCTATGAATTGGGCAAGTCAAATAGCTTCTTTGAGCTTCATTTTAATTAGTAAGAAAATAAAAAAGGCTGTTGAATAAAATGATATAATGCCTTCCAGTTCTGAATTTGGGATGCTACTATATGCTGACATCAAATTATCATTGTTAGTCAGTGGTGGTGTAGAGTTAGAAACTTAATTAATTTTTTTAAGACTTTGAACATTTCTTTCTATAATTGTACAGAAGATAACTACATTTGTTTCTATATCAAAGCCTTTGTGGGTGAGCCAGTTGGGTTTCTGTTTTATTATACCTGTGTTAGAACCATTACTCAGATTCAACAAGAAAATACCTGCAAAAGAGGCAAATTAAAGGTGAGAAATGGCAGTTTCTTTCTCCAAGCCTTACTTTTCTCTCATCAGTTGGGTAGTGGGTTGCATACCACAAACTTCGCCTTCTTTCTGCAGTGATTTGTACAGGACTGCAAGGCATATCTTTATCTTCATTACTGGTTTCATCATCCTGAACCTAAAACAGAGTAATTCATAAGAGTAGTCTATGATTCCCAATAACATCTTTCCAAGTGTTATCTCTGAGAAGCACTATAGCTTCTCTTCTTTACCTCTCACTATCATGTTTCATCTTTTGTATACATGTAAGAAACGGAATATTGTCATTTTTGAAAATGATGACAATTTTCACTTCCATTTCTAAGTACATAAACATTGAAATATTTTGGTAGCACTACTGGATTCCACACTTTACTATTAGTGCAGTTTAAAGATAATAGTTATGGAACCTTAAGGTATGCTGTAATCTAGATTGAAATCAAATTTTCATATATTATTAAGAATAATATCTTAATAATATATCTATAATATAGATATAATTTATATCTCTATATTTATATCTATCTATTACCATTAACTTCTTTCATTGGTCTTCTTCCTAAACTGTAGGTAAATGAATCAAAAGGCTCAACCATATAGGGGCTAATTTAGCAAGAAATGGGTATTTTTAAGCCAATAGACAAAATTGTTGATCCTCAGTTATCTTAAAGTGACAATTGAGATTCAAACTTTGCTCCATGTAATGAAATTGGTATATAAGAAGGAATACCTAGTGTCCTTATTCATCTGGTTCTTTTCTTTTCTGATTCATCTATAACACTTTGTAATGTGATTCAACAAGGACAATAATAATTCTCCAAAAAAACCAACTTTTATATTATGGGGATGCTACTAATTCTCCACTAGAAAAAATATAGTGAATTTCCTCTTACTCTAGTCATTCCCTTCTGTGGGACAGGAAAATGTCAAAATCCTATTTCTCAGGAGGAGTGGGATCTTGGAAACATGAAAAAATAGTTTTATTGTATCAATAACTGTTGATTTCAATTTGGAAAGCTGGTGCAAAGTGTTAAGAAAGCACTAATGATTGCTATATCTGCTCTTTTGTTACCTTTGTGACAAATGAAAAGTATGTGTTGCAAGTGATCTTAAAGCTGGTAAGAGATAGGATATTCCTATTCTTAAATAGGTAAAGATAGAAAGGATCATATGATGGATAGGCTGTGGATGGAATGAAGAAAATAAAGAACTCAGAATAATATGGCTTTGGGGGATTGAATTTTGGGTGTGGTGCTCTTAATAACAGATAATAGACTAATAATATGAACTTTTAGAGAAAAAAAAATGAACACTGCTGAAAAGTTTCCTATACATGTTTAAGATCCCTCTATGGTTGTATTCCCAAGCATTTTAGTTCCTGAATGTTCCTTAGTTCTTGAATGATCTCTTTGCAAATATAATACAATACAGCTCCAATAGTTGAAGAGCCCAGAATCAAACAATATGGTTATACAGAAAAATCTACTCATTACCCCAATATAATCTTGCAAATGATAAAGAGAAGTGAAGTCTGGATGGAAATGAATACCTTTGTAACAGCTAAAAAGGAGTAAGGGGAGAATAGGAAATTTGGATCCTACTAGGCATTTCTTATCCTGGTGCAGGTAGAGTTCAATGGAACTAAAGAAAACTGACACTTAAAATTATTAATAATTATGCATCTAAGAGAAACAAAGGAGATTATTACAATTTAATTATAAAACTGATGAGGAGACATGCATCTCAGATTCATATACAAGCTCTCAGCAGCAATTTTAGTTTTTTGCCATTACAATTTCAAGGTGTTTTTTCCCATGTTGTTTTTGTTTTGTTTTTAAAATTTTGGTTGTTAATTTAAAAGAAAACTTTAGAAAGGGGGGCAGCTAGATAGCAAAAGGGCAGCTAGATGGCACAGTAGATAGAGTACTGGTCCTGGAGTCTAGAGGATCTGAATTCAAATCAGGCCTTATTTATTTAACATTTACTAGCTGTGTGATCCTTGGCAGTCACTTAATCCCAATTTCCTCACACAGAGATAGAGAGAGACAGAGGCAGAGAGACAGATAAGGACAGATAAAGAGAAAGAGAGAAAAAGAGAGAGAGACAGAGAGACAAAGAGAAAGACAGAGACAGAGACAGAGAGCTAGAGAGAGACAGAGAGAACATTAGAAAAGAGAAAAAATCAGAATTGAAAAAAGGCAAGTAAACTGATAGCTAACAGTCTTTGGACTTACACTACTTGTACATAGTTACTGTTTTTAGTGGAAACAATCAAGGATCCTTCACTAACTGAAACTCATATCTGTTCCCTTCTCTTAATTCAAAGAGTCAATCAATAAACAAATTTTTGTTATACACCTACTATATAGTATATATACATATATATATATTCTTATACTAGGGATACAAGTAAATAGAGTGATTCATTACTTAGTTTCAAGCTCACATTATCTATCAACTGGATTATTTTAATAGATGTATTGATTTTTTAAAATATTTTTTACATTTTTTAAATATATTTTAAAATACTAGCTCTATTTCTCAATACAATGAAAACCACTTGAAAGCATGAACTATTTCATTTTTATCTCTGTATTCCCAAGGCTTAATTCATTGCCTTCAATATAGTTGGCTCTCACTAACTGCTTATTGATTGACTCCTAATTGATTCATCTTCTTCTAAACTTGAATCCTTATCAATTCTATTCTTTATGTAGCCAATGAATTAAAATTTTAAATCACAGTTTTGACCATGTCATCTCTATTGTAAAACACAAACTTCTTAGCTCAGTCTTCCATAATCAGATCAAGACCTATTCCTCCAGATTTTTTTCTAATCATTCCTCTTCTTGCATTGTACATTCCAACCAAAGTGGTCTGTTAGCTATTCTCTCAACCTAACATTCAATCTCTCCCACCTCTTGTGTTTTTTAAAACACTATCCTCCGTCTTGGAATGCACACCCCTTACTGCACACACTTTAGTTTCTTTTAAGGCTCATCTTGGATACTTTCTCTTATAGCAGACCTTTACTGAACACTGTAGCCTTCTACCCTGGTTATTAGTCTTCTTTCTGCATTGATGTATATTTACTTATCAATATGCTTTTTTTTTTTTAGCTCTTGTAAAATTCATGCTCTTTGGGTGATTTTCATACCTAAAAGTGGTAATACTCACAGTATCAAATAGCTCTTTAAGAAATTACTTGTAGAGATACCATTCTTCCATCTAGTAAGAATAGGGGATAGGGACAGGGCTGATTCACTTTTGCCTTTGTATCTCCCAAATCATGTACACAATAGATGTAAAATAAATGTGTATTGAACTCCATTAGTAAGTAACACAGATTCTCTCAGAAAGATACTAACAGTTCCCTGCCAAAGACATTTTTCAGACAAGACCATGGAAAATCCTTTTATGCTTACAATTGGTTCTTGTAGCCAAAGTCGAATCAGAGTTGCCAAAGTATAATATGTCACCAGTAATAGAATGGGGTTGGCGTGATGATACCAGGACAACTTTGGGTGCACTATGATCTTCCAAGTGCTTGAACAGTTTGTTTGAATTACTGATGTGATGCCAAATAATCTGTTTAAAAGAAATAAAAGAAAAAAACATGTAAAAAGAAAAAATATTTTGCTAATACTGTGGTTAGGGTAAAGCATATATGTTTCATTATATGTAGTTTGTAATACTGCTCTCCTATGATATGTCATCATTCTTATTTCTTAACTCCTGCGTATGAGTCTCTCGAGCTCTAAATAACCCAACTTGTTACAAAGGAAAGAATAACCCCCGGTAGTTGAACAATGTGGATCTGTGTCCCAGCTTTGCAGCTTACTCTACTTCAATGTACTCTGGTATATCATTCAGCTTATTTGAGTTTTAAATTAGTTATTGATAAAATGAGGCCAATGACCATTTTCCTCAAAGAGTCATTGCAAAAACATATGCAAACTCTGTGATTGCTGTTCAGTTATTTCAATTGTGTCCAACTCTCTGTGACCCAATTTGGAGTTTTCTTGACAAAAGTACTGGGATGATTTGTCATTTCCTCCTTCAGCTCATTTACCGATGAGGAAACTGAGGCAAATAGGGTTAAGTGACTTGTTCCAGGTAACACAATTAATAATATCTGAGGATGGATTTGAATCTGAAGATTCATGAAAATGAATTTTTCTGATTCCATGCTCTTTACTTTATCCACTGCATCATGTAGCTGTCCTGATGGACTATTAATGTGAATCCTAAATGACTATTAATCTTATATATCTAAAATCCAAACCCTGGATAACATTGGCATTAGCCAGATAATCCATATATCAGCCCAAAATGTCATGAATATTAAATATTGGAGAAGTAATCAGAAATTCACAATATGCATATCCAGAAGGGACTTCAAGTTCATTAATATGTGGATCAATCAAAAGAACTACAGATGTTAATACTGGAGAAGAAAAGAATGGGAAGGAGGGAATAATAGCTGTTTTTAAAATATCCTCTTATAGAAGAAGGATTAGACTTTTGATTTCCCTCAGAGAATCTAAATGGGAACAATTAGCAGAATTTTCAAAAATGAAAATATAAAGTTCATAAAAAGAGAAAAAACTCTCATAACTTCTTGATATTTAATGTCATCCAAAATTATGACATTTAATGTCATAATGAGATGCCTTACAGGGAACTACTCTTCACTTGAAATTTTTAAGTAAAAAATTAGGTCACTACTTGTCAGGTATATTGTAAAGAAAATTCTTTTCAGTTACAAATTGTATTAGATGATACTCTGAATTTCCTTTGAAATCCGAAAAACTATGATTTTTGTTAATATCATGACCATTAAATGAACATGTTAAAAAATGTTATATGCCTATATGCTACCAGAAACCTAGAAATAAAAAATCAGAATTGATATAGCTCAACATGTTAGCTAGAGTTTATATTGTTCAACATGTTAGCTATAAATTTATTAAAACATATTAAAAAAGGTTAATTATGTAGTTACAATTAAACCAAATCATTGCTCCAACTCCATTGCATGCCTTGTGGATGCTGACTGAATTAGCCATGACCTCACATAGATTCTCATACTATCCTTGGATAGCCCTTCTTATAACCAAAAGAAGAAAAATGTGGGGGGAAATCCTAGAATCAGATCACTCTGGGAACCACATCTACTTCTACTTCTGAGTCTCATTGGCCTTTAATTCAGTACTCATTCCTCTCATTCTCACCAAATTATCTCCCCATAATTAAAGGTAAATTCAATCTAAGACATCTCAGCAATCTTCCCACTATGTGTCTCCCTTAAATATTTCCTCAGCAAAATAAGTTTCAATCAGCTGCCACTTGACTTAGTACTTTTTCATAGCTCAAATGGTATGGGCAGCATTCCAGAATAATTTCCTTGACATGGCATAAATTAGCACTTTTATTCTCTTTAATTGTTATATCATGCAGTAAACTTAATCTAATTTAATTATTATGTATATTAAAATGCAACTTATATGTTTAATATTTTTGTGCAAGTATTTAAAATATCAAATTGAAAGTTTTTTTTAAACTTAAGGAATACTTTTTACCTACTATGTGGAAAACACAGTTAGGTATTTGGAATATAATGAAAAAAAAAAAACATTCCTGCAGTTCGAAAGTCAATACAATGCAATTTTTGGAATAGTGGGATAGAATCATCCATTGAAAATCCTGCTCTATTAAATAAACAAAATGTTTTGTTTATTGCAGGACCAGTATTTATTACTGAATCAGTCAACAAATATTGACATTAACCAGATTTTATTCTTTAGCAACCACATTATTGCTATTATCTTTATTATTATTATATCTTTGAAAAATCAAATTAGCTAAGAGTTTATTCCATTGGTTTATTTTTTTTAAGTTTTTAGTTTTATTAGTTCAATTTTTAAAAATTTATAGTTTTGTTAATCTTCCTTTTATTTTCAGGTTTTCTATTTTGTTTTTTAGTCAATAGTTTTTAATTTGTTAGTTTTCTAGTTATATTTTAGTAATATGCCCAATTTGTTGATCTGTTCTTTTTATATCTATTGAGATGTACTTAGAAATAGAAAATTTCCCCTAAGTACTTTGGCTGCATTTTACAAATCGTGGTATCCTGTTATATATATAAAGAATAAGCATAGACAAAGGAGAAAGAAAAAACAAAATGATCACTTTTTGCAGATGATGTAGGCTTCCTTTAGAGAATCCTATAGAAATCAACCAAAAAGTTTATTGAAATAATTAATAACTTTAACAAAGTTAAATATATAAAATAAATCCATAAAATGATTAGTATTTCTGTGTATTTCTATCAATGTTCAGCAGGAAGAGATAAAAAGAACTGGAAATTGAGGGAATGTATTGCTTTTAATTGAGGAACTGCTAAAGAAGCTATCTTATATGAATATGACAAGATATTATTGTGTTATAACAATAATGAAGGGGATGGTTTCAAAGAAACCAAGGATAGTTTGCATGAACTGATACAAAGTGAAATGAGCAGAAATAGTAATAACACTTTTATAAAGATAAGCAACTTTCAAATACTTACTAAAGCCAATTAACATAACAACTGGTTACAGTTTCACAGGATGTGTGATGAAACATACTTTCTAACTCCAACTGTTGAGAAGTAATGGACTCAGAATATGCAGTGAAGTATACATGCATACACACAGAGACATAGCTAATGTGGGATTTGTTTTCCTTGGCTATACATATTTCTAATATTTTGTTCTTCTTACTTTCTAAATGGGAGAAGAGAGATGTAAGAAGGAGAGGACTTATAGCTGAAAATTAAATAAAACTGAATTAGAATAATTAAAAAGATTCTGCAATAATAATATTTTAAGAGAACAGAATTTCAATCAGAACAAAATATAGAAAAATGGTCACCTCAAAATTATATATAACAATTTTTAATAATGTACAAACTGTATCCATTCAAGTAATTATATATAAAGAATTCATTGATTGTGTTTTGATGAAAGAGAGCAATAAGTGATTTATAGCAGTAGGGAAATGTCTCTCATCAGATTATATTAGTTTTTCTTCTTTTGAAGTACTAGAATGTTAGCTCATTTTCATAATGAGCTACAAGCCAGCTGGACCTCAATAGACTAATTATAAAAATACTTCCATCTTTACTGTGACTCTTGACTTGATCAATGTGTTTTTCTTCATTTATTTTATGAAGCACTCATCAAGTCTGACAACATATAATAATTTAAAATTGGCAGGATTTTATTTTTACTTGTATATGTCAACAGATCTATCAAATCTCCACCTGCTTCCCTAAGACTGTCTGAATTCCTTCCAGACAACATCTGTTCTATATCCGGGAGTTGTGGATCATGCTCATTAGGAAGCAATACATAATATCAGTGCATGACACTATTTTATTTAGTCTTTTCTTCTCCAGAACTGAGTGTGCTTCATTGTTAATCTTGTATGACAAAGGAAGGAATATACTTACTCACATTAACTTGAAAAGAAATTTTAAATCAGATAATAAAATGGATTTTTATTGATTCAAATAGACAAACCAGGTTTGAAATACAGGCTGTTTTCCAGTGATGAATACTAACTCATAATTGTTAGATTGCTGTGAGGTTGAAAAACAGATTCTCTCCAAATTGAACTATGAGGGTCATCCTAAGGAAAACCATCCTAAAGCAACCCTTTTCTTGTTTTGTTATTTTTAAGTTAGAAGTTCAGAACATTTCAGCAAAATGGTTAGTTTCAAAACAGGAAGAGAAAAAGAAAGGGGATTTCTTGGACAACTTAGTATAGAATTTAATTACATGAATTAGATCTTAATTAGAATTGTTATCAATGATATCAGATCATCACCATAAAGGAGAACAGTCAGATTCCCATGATATGTGGACACTAGGGATACAAAGAGAATAACATATTCAACAAGTAGCTATATAGGTTCTATAAGTAGATCATTATCTCTTTTTCTTCCTATTATTGAATAAGGACTTAGTGATAGACATCAAAAAGTTTTCAGTACTGATTTTTCTTTTCTGAACATATCATATTTTAAATTGAACTCAAATATACTTATCATTACTAGTTATCACTTCGTTTTTTTTTCTCATCTGCACATCTGATGAGCATGCCAACAATGCCTTTATTCAAGTCATTATTTAAAATAGTAGACAACATAGGGTCATGTACAGAACTTTGTTAAGTGCTCCTAACACAGGGACAATGAACTATTAATGATTTTGTTAACTTGAGCTTCTCACCCCATTCTGTATATATCTAATTTGTACTGTTATGCATCATTCCATTTTCCCATAATAGATAGCATTGTTTTGCCAAAATCTTCTTTGATATTTTAATGATCTTTTATTTCACCAATGTAGATATTCTTTCCAATTGTATAGACCATAACCTGACCATTTCTGATGCAATGTAAGTCCAATATATGTCAACGCATAAAACTTCTATACCTAAAATGCTATGACACTTCTTCTAAATTTCTTGATATAATTGGGATACTACCAGAGCATATTATCTTTCCATTCTTTATCTCTTACTCTATTCTTGCCTCCTTCCTTTTATATTTACAAATCTTTCTTAAGATTCAATAATTCAATAAGCACTTACCAAATGCCTACTATATGTTGTGCACTATGCTAAACCCAAGATATACAAATACAAAAGCATCACTATTTATTAAAGAAATATAAATTAAAACAACTCTGAGGTGTTACCTCAAATCTGTCAGAGTGGCTAACATGACAGAAAGGGAAAAAGACAAATGCCAGAGGAATGTAGGAAAATAGGGATACCAATGTACTGATTGGTGCACTGTGAACTAGTGCAATCATTATGAAAAACATTTTGGAACTATGACCAAAGGGCAAAACTGCTATAAGGCACATATGCACAAGAGATCAAAAAAAAAAAAAAAAAAAAAAAAAAGGAAAAGAACTTATATGAATATACATATTTATAGTAGTTCTTTCTGTATTGGGAAAGAATTGAAAATTAAGAGAATACCCATCAATTAGGGAATGGCTGGACAAATTAATTGTGATGGAATGCTACTATGCCATAAGAAATAACAAGCAGGATAGTTTTAGAAAAATCTTGTCTTCCAGACTTATATGAACTGATGCAAAGTGAAGTGAATAGACCCAGAGACCTTTGTATGCCCTAATAGTAATGATGAATTGTGAAAGACAGTTACTCTAATCAATACAATGATCCTAGACAATTCCAAAGGTTATGAGGGATAGATTGGAAATAGTATAGTTGCCAATGGTTTCTGTCACTCTAATTATTTTCTTGTTAGTGACTATTGGTGAGCAATTGTTGCTAGTAGTTTTGGGAAGGTGGGTCCTATTTTCACAATTTCTTCCCTCACTGATGGCTGCAGAAGCTGGATTGGTTGGCAGGAGGAGTGTGTGTTGTGGCTGTTATTCTCAAACTCCTTGGTTTCAGGGATCTGGGTTATCCTTATCAGTCTGACAGGATATGTAGTCAAGATGATAGTGGTGTAGTTTAACTTTACTTACACATACAGTCTCCTGATTCCCCTTCAAGGTATTTTGCAACTTCTCCAGAAAGAAAAGAACAAGAAGAATTGGATATAAAGAAGACTGGATATTTGCATTTTGTGCAAACCGCACCCCCATTTTCAGATAGTTTTGCTGAATATTAGAATGTTTGCTGTCTTATACAATGTAAACATTTAATGATGTTGAATGAAGGAATACAGTAGATTCTCACTTTCCTGTAGTAGTTTAAGTGGCAAGCTTCCTAAGGCAGGGAGATGAATTAAATGACCATCTGAAATCACTTCCAATTCTAAAGCTTTCTAAATACATCAAAATATTTTGGATGTTTTCAAATATTTAATATTGACTGGCTGAATGCAGTCTAAATTTTCTGTAATAGTTTACTTTCTGGCTGAGAAAAGTCACGTATCAGTCCAAGTGAACAGCAGATTTTTATGTTTACAATTAGGGCATACAATTTACAATTATGCATTGTAAGGATACTTTTAATTCTGGCATTTCTCCTACAACTCTATATGCCACAATCATTGCAAAATGTAGGTTTTAGAAGAAATATCACATTTTCTCCTCTATGCATGCACACATATAGTTGATAATTCTATTAAATCCAGTTTCTATAGCCATATCAAAGTTTTTACATCCAAAGCTTTTGCAAGAATATAGGAAAACCTATTCTAGCAGATCTGTCATCATACTTTCTGTGAATGTTTCAATTTTCAAAGGAAACTTAATTCCCAATATGAAGCTGCTGATGAAAGAAAATCAAATATTGTAACCACAAGTGCAAATGTCACCTGCATTTTTATGTGTAGTAAAGGCCATGACAAAGCAATAAAGACCAAAAGTAAAGAAAATGATTCAGTACCCAAGTATGAGGAGCAAGTCATAAAAAGAATATAAAATAATGGGAAGATATCTTTTAATTAAAGTAAAACTATTTTTACAAAAATTCATAAGATCCACTTAAATTAAAGCTTCATCTGAGATGAGATATTGAAGTATTATTTACCATATAATCTTTATTCTATTTTTTATTTTACAAAATTAATAATGGAATTGGTTCTGATATAGCATAACTTGACATTGTTATAGTTTGGACACCTATGACAAATGTGACTCTTAAACAATTAAATATATCTGAAACAACATGAAATAAAGCAGCTCTTTGATAGGAATTCATATCTGAGTATAAGGATGATGGGGTATGATGTACTTTATCAGATAATCACATTGGAGAGCTATTTTCTTTAAACTCAGGATTAATATTTCCTCTATGGTGACTGTGGGTAAAAGAGGAAAGATATAAGTACAGAGAGAGAAAATCTCTGGGTTAATCCCAAAGATTTAATTTAAGGGAAAGTTGCTAAGGAACTACATCTCAGGAGAAAACTATAAATCTCTTTTATTAAGAAGATACAAGAACCTTGCTAATGTCATCATTTGGACCAGCCTGGTTTTGTTCTGAATCTTACATTTTAATGATCAATATTTTTTGGAAGGCTCAATAAAATGTCACAGATATAGAGTGGGGTACTTTCATCTGTGCTTCTGTTTCCTCATATGCAACCTCATAAGGGGAGGGGGGTGACCCAGATAACCTCTGTGGTTTCTGGCAGATCTAAAGTCTATGATCCTATGATCTCAGAATATCTTTTCAATTCTGACATTCTAAAAAATATTATCCATTTATTTGGGTGTGCCTCAAGTTCTACTTCTTCCATAAAACTTTTCCTTGGCTATTCTAGTTCACATTGACTTCTTTCTCTGAATTTTCTGGCATTAATTGTTTGTAAACTTCATGTTGGTACTCAGGAGCCCCATGCCTTAGTTCCTCTTTTCTTACAGTAGAATATACCTTGTTTTCCAGAGCTAAAGCCCAGGAAGCAACCTTGGGATCATAAAAATCCTTTGTATTCACCTTCTGAATAAACTCTGTTACAATTAAATCTCAAAATTAGTTCAAATAAGTCCCAAGTAGCCCCTGAACTTGGATAAGCACCTAGAGGAACCACGTTCTGATCATGAAGCCTTGCTGTGAATAGATTTTTGTCACTAGGCAAACTTGCCTCATTGCTATTATGCTTCTCTGCTTGGTTCTTTATGTGGTCACAGCTATATGTGTCAAAGCTTAGTAGCCTTGCAATCTTATGTTTCCTAAGTCTTAGAGAGATCCCATCATATATGTTTAGTTTGTCTCTTCCAATGGAATAAAGAAGGCTTAAAAAAACCCTATAACCTATAACCTCTGTGAGTTCTTTGATTTTACTTTGTTTTATTTTTCAGAGTTAACAGTTGATATATAACCTCTGTGGATATTTTGCATTGTATTTTATTTTTCAGAGTTGGCAGTTGCTCCACAATCACTATAAGCTTCTTGGTATTTTTAGAATTAACAGTGAATAACTTCTGTGACTGGCATCAAAAGTTGACGATGCTTAATAATAATAATTAAAATTCACATAGTCAATATCTAGTAAACATTTATTAAGCATCTGCTGTGTGCTAGGCATTTTGCTAAGCTAAAGGGATACAAATAAGAAAAAGAAAAACAATCCCATCCTATAATAGTTTACTAAAGAAGGTGGGGGAGAGGGAGACTTCACAAAAAGGAAGCTAAAGGGCCTTCACTAATAGAGGTTAGTGCTGGAGTCTGACGTTTATAGAGTCAAAACCAAGAAAAACCACTGAAGGGAATTGAGAGAGAGGGATAAACAATTCTGAGCCTATTATAAAAGATTGAGTGAAGGGGATGCAGAAAGAGACTTTAGGAGATTTTATTCTGGTTGAGCCCTCCAGTTTGAGAGGAGAGGTATTGAAGGCGTTGAAAATCCAAGCTCAAGTTATCTCCAAGATCTCCAATAAGTGTTCACTTATCCTGAGAAAAATATGATGCTCCCAAGGGCTACATCGAGTTGAGAAGCAACTAAGAAATGAACACATAACTATGCAGTTTATAAAGAAGCTTTTCTCACAGTAATTTTATATGGCAGGTAGGGCCAAACATTATTCCTATTGTACAAATGAGGAAATGGGTTCAGAGAGATTAAGTAGCTTCCTAAAGGTCAAAATTTATTAAGTGATAAAATTTGGACTGAAACTTGGGTCTTTCAATGCCACCTCTAATATTTTTATTTTTATTTCATTTTTATTCATTTTATTCATACTGCCCTCTCCTTCTAATTGTCTCCCTTTTTAATAGTTGCATATGCAATGTGTTAATGAAGGCAGAAATATGGAATTTAGGACTTGTTTTATGAATCAGCAAAAGCACTTATACACAATACAATACAGGATCAAATGATACTTCAACAATTCTAAAATCTGTACTTTTATTGGTGTGGTGACAGAGATTACAGGTTCTCAGTAGAGTTTTTAAATTGCTACATCTGAAGAGTTTATCGTGCCTACCTTCTGGTGAGGGTTTCTGAATATAGCCAGGCTGGTCCTTAATATGAGTGCCATAATTTTCAATTTTTCTATTGCAAAATTTTATATTTGATCTGACATCCATGACATATCACTATAAATATACCCCAGATATTGTGCGATACATGCACTTGATACTTAAATGCTTTTTAAGTAAATGGATGAATGGAAAGAATGATATTAGTATATTTTATGGCAAATCACTCCAGTATCTTTGTCAAGAAAACTCCAAATGGTGTCATGAAGAGTCTGACATAACTGAATGGACTCAGTAATGGAGACCTTTCGTGGATTTCCCAGAATTGCAAAGCACAGGGACTTGAACCCAAGTGTTCCAAACTGTATGCCAACTTTCTGTTCAATGCAACAATCTTGCCTCTCATATTTTATTTAGGGCAACCAGAAAACATTTTACAAGTTTCACAATAGAGGGTATTTAATAATTGAACTTCAATGGGATAGGGAATCTTTAGTTATTGATTAAGAAATGAATTGGACACAAAGGTTAGGTATAAACAAGTACATCCTTCAATAAAGAAATATCAATAATGAAGTCCTTCTGGGATCATTGCTATTCTTGATTTTGAATAATTGTTCTTTTATTATGAAAGAGGAAATACCCCACACATCTCCAAGTCTTCACACAACAGCAAAACTATAACAAAAGCTTAGAAGGTTTTGATAGGAAATAGCAAACAAACTTCAATATAGGACAAAGTGTGCTAGAACAATCTTGAGCTGACTCACAAGAGCAGATTGTAAAAATTTCATTGTATTTTCACATACTATATTCACTACAATGAGGTATATAATGCAATACAATTTATTATCATGTTGTTTTTTCTGCTTAGTTAAAATTATGGGGAAAATTGTTAAGAATGAAGAATAAACTTTAAAGTGTACCATGAATACGTATTTTCCCAGAGAGTAAGTTGATAAATATAATTATAAATAAATATCCATCTTTCTTTCCCTGTGTTTTGGTTACCTTCAGTAACACCTCCAACAAGTAGGTCCTTTAGGAACTTTAGATTCAGGGACCAATCCTATTGTTAAATAGAAGATAGAAGCTTTATATAAGTGGGACCAGTTCAGCATTAATATTGGCCATGACTGTTGACAATTCCACTTTGTTCTAATACTTTTGAATCAGTATGATTATATTTCACATTTAAATAGCCCTTTAGTATTTACAAATCATTTTCCTCATGGCAGTTTTGTAAAGAAGGCTTTGAAATATTTATCATCCCCATTTTACAGATAAGGATACTGAAACTTAGAAAAGTTAAGAGATTTACCCATGTTTCTATAGCTAATAAATATCAAAGCTGAATCCAAATCCAGGGCCTTTTATTCCAAGTACACAGACCTTTTCAACATATTATCATGTTTTTGTTTTTAATGTATTTTAAAAGATAAACTACCTTCACACCATTCCCTAGTGGAAAGTTTTATTTAATTTTTCTAAAATTTGGTATAGACAATAAGGGATATAACCTAGTGATGAAAATTTTGTTATTAATCAATCAAACATATTTACTCCATGTAAACCTTTTAGAATTCTACAAATCAGGTCTTTCCCCAATACCCTAGTCAATAAACTGTTTTGTGTTTCTAGTTCTGTCAACTAAAACCATCAGGATTTCCTGATGCTTGATCTCCCTAATGCCACCTTTATACTCATTTGCTGAGACTTCTTCCTGTTCACAATGTCTAACAAGAATTCTTTAATTCTGCTTGCTTCTGAGCCTCCCATTATTCACTGATGCATGAAGCTTTCCTATCACCAGTTCTGGCCTTGGGGGCTTGTCTGATCCCCAGAGCCTAACCAACACCAGTTTGACTCATTCTAAAAAATTTGGTGATCTATCAATAAATGTGGATATATGGTCAAATTTTTCAACTTTCTCCAAAATATTGGTATTATGTCAACGAATCCCCCATATGGTCTCTAGAAATGCTAACCTTCCCCTTCTCATGTAAGTTAATGTCTGGGAATATTGATTAGTGACATGCCAAATTAGCCATGAAAATGTAGTAACTAAGTAAATTTCAGTTATTACAATAGGAAGAATTCAGCAGTAAATATACATTTAGGGGAAAAAACTTAATTCAAGCCATATTTACAAAGGGATATGCTAAGACCTCACAGAGGGATTAATCATCTGTTTGGAAACATAGACCTAATGTAATACTACGGTCAAAAAAGAATGACAGGAATAATCATAAAGGTTTTATGAAGAGAGCAGAAAATATTACCTTCCCATTGAATAATGATACATTTGTACTTGGAATACCCAGAATAATATATTAAGATAGATAAACTAGAATGATCATAGGTAGACAGAGGCTTCTAAAAGATAATAAAACATTGTGCAAAATGATGAAAAACAAGCTGGGTAAGGTACAAGCAGCTCAAATCAGTTAAATAAAGAAGGTTATGGTAAAATGGAGTATAGAATAATTCAATAAATCCCAAAGTATTAGAAATAAATACCTTATAATTTGAGAAAAGTAGTTCTAGACAAATACAAGAAAGTATAATTTTCACAGTCATAGACGTGAGGTCATCAAATCTAACTTCCTAATTTTAAAGATGAAAAAACTGAGGCCAGACAGGATAAGTTACCTGCTGATTCCAAAACTCATACAACCATGCTGACAGCAAGTTTGCATAGTGAAGAGAAAACTTAGGTAGCTCAGATTAAAATGCATGCAGATTTGAGAAGATTTTAGATAAATCAATAGAATAGCAGCTCAAAATGATTTACAACAGGAGTTAAGAAAGTTCCAGGGAGATACTCCTACATCCTGTGAGACTGATGTGACGAAGACAAGCATCGTACCTTCCATGAACACATATCCCTTTATGGAACCATGAAACCATTAAGCTCTAAAGACTGAAATGAAAATCCAGATGAAAACTTTTAGGTATTTCTTTTTGTTAACATACAAAATATTTTGCAATATAACCTGCCATCTCAAAATGAATCTAAAATTTCCAGCTGAGGAATTTGTACCTTAAAAAAGATTTTTAGAGAAGCCATGAAAAGGTTTATAAAACTTAATCCTTCAAGAGTTCATATATAGAAAGGATCACATCAGACATTGACTTAAACCCAAATTTCTTTCCCTACAAATTCATAGCACACACACATACACACACACACACACACACACACACACACACACACACACACATCCATTGCCTTATGATGCATCTACAAATATAGGTCGTATTCCTCTGTTTGTATGGGAATCTTTCCAAACTAAACTCCACATTTGTTTAAATAAATATACTTGACACCTTTTAAATAAAAACCCTTCACTAGTTTTCATGTTGAAATCTCTCTTGGTCTTGGAAATGGATATTACATTTATAAAGTTTGTTTTTCTATTTTATCTTCTACAGAAAGAATGAAAAATTTTTGGGGAGGTCTAAAGTTAATTATTTTTACTTTTTTTTTCTCTCATGAGTTAGTTATGCTGTGTCATCATACATAATACTTGTTTATCACCCTGGCTAACAGTGCCACAGTTTCTGTATTCTTACTTCTTTTTCTTCTTGTATTTTACTATTATTCTTTAAAAACAAATAAATTATTTTAAATTTATAGAATAAAACAAGCATTTCCATAATTTTGTACATACAAAAGATGATTGCACATGAAACTGCAAATATACTATACACAATTCACTATTCAATTCAAACCTATAACAAAATTATCCTGTAAATTCATATTTTTCTCTCCCTCCCTGAGATAGCTGCCAGTAGACATAAATAGATATATTTGCAAACTTTTACTCTTAGAAGCACTTTTCCTACTTTCCAGTTTTATCACAAGATTATAAGATTTTAGAACTAAAAAAGAAATTACGAATAGATCATTTAAAATATCTTCATTTTGCAGATGAGAAAAGTAAACTTCAGAGATTTCAGATGGTACAGTGGAATGAATAATGGCTTGAGAATCAGAGAACCTGGATTTAAATTACATCTCTGACATTTAGTATTTGTATGATCTTGGGTAAGTCACTTATCTCTTTAGGGCCTTAGTTTTTTTTTTATCTGTATAATGAGAGGTTATACTCTTGCTGAATTTTAAAGTCTTTTACATTTCTAAATATGGAATCTTATTGAGATGGGACACTGGATAGGGCACTGGCCTTAAACTCATTTTCATGAATTCAAATTTGCTCTTAGATAGTTAGTAGTTATGTAACACTAAGCAAGTCACTGAACCCCATTTGCCTCAGTTTCTTCATCTGTAAAATGAGTTGCACAAAGAAATGACAAACCACTCCAGTATCTTTACTAAGAAAACTCTATAAATGGGTCCCAAAAAGTCAGAAATAAATCAAAATGACTCAACAACATGGAAATGTAAGTGCTTTGAGATCAACTTGCCCAGAGTCAAATCGATTGCAAATGAGAGCTGAAAATGTAGCAAGGCTTTCTGATTATAAAGTCAAATGATATTACAGGCCATCCCATTTTCCTCCTCAGTTGCTATCTGGCCTCATTTAGAAGCTTTTGGATTTTCCTTAAAAGTTACCCATTTAAATCACAGAAAAGTCCAATTCTATTTTCTCACAGTAATTTGTAGTGTGATAGATTGAGGCAACATTGCTGTAGCCTTAGAATATGTTAGCCCCTCACCACTAAAACCAAAGAGGAGGCATTTCAAAAGCTCCTGTAATAATTCATAAAATTTATTCATAAAGCCTTAAATTTCAATTTGGAAACACTTTATAAAGAACACTCATGCTAAAAATACTTTGAGGAAAATTATGTCTATGTTATCACAACTTTTTTTTTTCACATGGACAGTGAGAAACTCATGAAATTTCTCTTGTAAGAAGGGTTGGTAACACATCTCCATTGTAAATTTCTAACAATCCATATGTGTTAATACTGTAACAAATGGAATAGGTCAGCTCCTCAGTTCACAAAGCAAGTTCCCCTCTTTTTGAATACAAAATCTTTTCAAATAAGCTTGATGATGAACTAGAACAACTTAATTGTGTTTGTGTCATTATCTGAGGGGGAAAAACAAATGGTTCCAGTAATTTTACCAAAGTTGGAAGCAAATCTTCAAAGTTGCTAAACTCTCTAACATTCATTTTGGTTCAGTTCAACAATACTAAGGATTTTTTAAAATACTAAGTGCCCAGTACTCTTCTATGCTCTGGATACACAAAGGCAAAAAAGAGTAATTCCTGTGTACACTGAACTTATATTCTACAGAAAAAGGATATAATATGTGCATTAAAAAGTCATTTGAGAGCATATACAAAAAAAAATTCAAGAGATAGATTGGTTGTTAAACCAAGGAGATCACTAGTACTGCAAACTAGATGAAGAAAGCAAGGTTTGTCATCACTATTTCACTTCTGGAATTAGCCTTTTGAACATGAGCCATGGATTGAAATTAAGAATCATGATGGATAGGCAATACATTTTATTATCCTTATTCATAAAATAGTTCATAAATTTGTCAAATTGGCTTATCTAAAATGGTTTACTGGAAAACTAATGAGATCTTACTGCTTTCTTCTGAAATTAAAAACATGCCTAAACATTCAAAATTATACACAAGGGACCATCCTTTCAAATCAAAAGTTTAATAGCTAAACAGTTCTTTTAAAAAATATTTTTCTTAAAAGATCTTGTTAGAATTTAATTTTATGGAACAAGCTGTGATCTTGTCACATAGAAACAAATGGCCTTGCCCTCCATTTCTGTTGCTACCATAAACTTCATGGCAAATCTACTAAGTTGTACAATACTAAGTGTACCATTTCCTATTTTGAAACTATTATATATAGTTTATGCTAAATTTACTAAGAGCAAGGATTTTGAATTTATGTGAGAAAATAGATTATGCCATAACCATATAAAACAGATCTAGCATTTTGCTTAATATATTTTGGGATCATTGAATGTATTAAAGAACATTTGTAGAATGTCACACTCCATTCCCATGACTGGGATTCACAAAGGTCACAGCCATCTCCCAAGAGCTATTCTGCTACTCTGGGAGATAAAAACAATGAGGCATATAGAGTAATAGCCATACAGAAGTTTATTTCTATGTCTCCCACATTCTGTGTGACCAGACTTATTTTTACTCATACACTGATCAAAATACTTGAGACACTCAAACTCTGACAGTGTGGAAGTGATATGTGGAAAAAGAAAGGAGATGTAGAATCTTAAGTAAGAAATGATCAATTTCTGAACCAAGAGTTTAAAGATAGATTTTATGAAATCTCCTAAGTGGTTAAAACAAACAAATGATTAAAAATAAAGCAAACAAAAAAATGGTTTGCAATTTTTTGTTATTGCTATTACTAGATATAATTAAACTTCTAATAAAAAGGATTAACTTTGACACTTATATTGAACTAACATGTCTGGAAAAAGTAAAATCCCCCATTTAAATGCAAAACTTATTAATAATAAGATCAAAGAAATGTCACAAATTACTCCCTAAAATGATTTTATTTCTAAGTTTCCAAGTTTTAATACTATATGGCACACTATTAAAACAATTCTAGTTTTTTGCATGTTACTAACAAGAAATTATCTCATACCAAGAGATATCTTTTCCTTTTTAAAAATTATATTCTTATAGTTTATTATGTGTCAAGCGCACATTGTGCCTGACAGTGTTCAGAAGAAAGAGAAGCAAAAGACAGAAAGAAACACTGGTTCTATTCTCAACCTGAGTCATTTAACATCTCTCTGGGCCATGTTTTCTTAAATTGTTGACTAGGTTCTAATTTTAGAGTGTATATCTTATTGTTTCTAGACATTGCAATTGTTCTCTGCTCTCTCCTTGATTTCCTATTCTTTCTTCCTTTCTAGATTACTTTCTAATATCCTATTAGGAATCTTTCATACTCTGTTATAAGTGGAAGGGCCTTGTGCTATCTCTTTTCATTAATTGTTCATATTGGACGGCATTTGTATTGTACATAACTACCTACTAACTACCTGAGCCAGAAAAGAACAGAATTTTCAGTGTCTATACCCTAGGATAAATTTATATTATGCTTCTCGAAGTTTAGTCTCATTTCAAGTAACTTTGACCTCTGACATGAATCAAGACCTAAGCTGAATTCAAAGTACTTGGCTCAAGTAATAATTTATATAGGGTTACATTTCATGATCAAATATGGGTACTTGAAATCAAGCTGACTCAGAATCTGTTCTTGATAAGATAAATTGGATTGAGTTGGTTCTCCCATCTTTGGTTCTTTCTCTGTCAGTTGACTATTACATTTTATGCAGTTCTCACAAGTTTCTTTGTTCTGCTTTGATGTGTTTTTAATTCTGTGGCTTTAAGAATGGACTTTTTTTCCAAGGGAACAAACAAAAGTTTAGTTCTTAAAAGGTACACTTTAATACAGTAACTATTGGTATGAGAACAGTCAATAAAATAACAGATACTTATCAATGCCATGAAGAAAACAAATGTGGCTCTGGCAAGACAATACAAGGTTTGGGAGTACTAAAGAGAGAAAAGGTAATTTTTTTTTTTTACTAATAAAATACACTTATTTTTAAAGACTATACAAAAACCACTTTCAGGAGTCCAGAGAATAAGTTTTTAGCACCTTCAAAGGTTTATAAATTATTTTTAGAAAATGTTTCAAGGATTTTTTTTACTTCCAGGATCCTGAAAATTCTTGCCCACAACTGAAGAAATTTTGAATTCTGAAAAATATGTTTATTGAGAAGCAGCTTTTTTTCCCAGTTAGAAAAATTCCTAAATAGAGATGGAGTAAAAACTATAACTTTGAACTATGCTATGAAAGGTTAGAAAATTTATATTAGAGATAGAAATAAACATGCTTCAGTACCTAGGCTACTCATCTGACATAAGCTTCATTAAAAGCCTACGAACCATTATAAGATTAGCCTTATAAAAAGAGATGTTTAAATTCCACTATGATAAAAGTATGGTTTGGGGATGAAGAATCAAAGAATATATATCGTATATTGTCAAATCAATGCCAAATTATATAAAACAAGTGATTAAAGGAAAAAGATATATTCCATATTCAGTCTTTTAAAGATGTATAAAGATGAAAAATTCATTGTATGTCAATAAATTTAATTATTTTACATTGTTCCACTTAATTCACATAATATTGTAGAAAATATCTATTGCTATGGATATATGAAATATACATATTATAAATGTGTATTTATATAGTAGACACATCTAGGAATTGGAGCTCTGAAATAACAGGAAAAGTTTGAATGTATAGGTATTTATCTATATCTATATATTATAGTTATAACCATAGAAATAGTAAGACATTAAGAAGAATAAGAGAAGAAAGTCAAGTGAAATTTTATTAGGGTTCTTAGAAACAGGTATATTAATCTATAATACAAAATGATTTTATGAAATATGTATGTTTTGAAAGCATTTAAACAAAAAGCAAACATCTGAACAAAAAAATTGTAACAAAAAGACTTGAGGCTCTTCGACTAACTCTATCTCTAACTATATAAGTATATACTCTACAGGGTACAAAGATTTTTTTTAAAAATTGTGCAATACTGCAGCAAACTGTGGAGAAAAATCTGTTGTACTAACTGGAGAAATGTCCTTTGACCCACTCCCCTCCCTCCCTCATATATATATATATATATATATATATATATATATATATATATATATATACATATATATATATATATATATATATATATATATATGTATATATACATATATATATATATATATATATATATACATATATATATATATATATATATATATATATATATATGTATATATACATATATATATATATATATATATATATATACATATATATATAGATAATTGAAATAAATGTAAAACAGGTCAATAGGAGGGAAAGAAATCAGTCTTAAAAAGTGCTAAAGAATATTTTAAAAAACTACTGAAAAACCACAATAACAACAACAACAAAAGCATTTTCCTTTGAGAGATTCTTAAAAGTGAAAAGAAAATTGTCTTATTATTTTTGTTTATTTCTTAAAGTTGATGAATGGAAGTATTTAAAGGATGACCCTTTACTATGAATAGACAGAGTTCTCCCCTCAGGCAAGTATTTTCATTAATTATTGGGGAGCTTTCTGACCCACAATTGCTGGTCATTTTCAGTCAGAATTGAATTCTATTCTTGGGTCTGCCACTAACTGTACAGACATGACCGCAGTTTAACCTTTCTGGGACTATATTTCTCAATAGTTAGATTATATTATCTCTGGTAATTTCCAGCTCTAACAATGTATTACTCTAGGATTGTAACCTCTAAAGGTTTTATTCTATTTTGGTGGATTTCTTACTTGTGTGTCTTGTGACTTCAATCAAACATTCAATAAGAATTTATTAAATACTCTATGTTTTGGAAGGTGTTGGACATTTAAAGGCATGGGATTAAACATCACCTGTCCTCAAGAAGCTAACATTCTGTGAATAGAAATAATAAGTACATTATTATTGTTTAGTCATTTTGAGTCAGGTTCAATTTTTTATGATCCATTTTGGAGTTTTCTTGGCAAACATACTGGAATGACTTACCATTTCCTTTTCCAGCTTATTTTACAGATGAGGAAACTGAGGCAAATAGAATTAAGTAACTTGCTTAGAGTAACACAGATAGTAAGTGTTATTTGAGCTGGATTTGAACTCAATTTTTTCTTCCTCCAGATCTGGAACTCTATTCATTGTGTCACCTAGCTGTCTGACATTTATAAATATATAAAAGACATATTTGCATGTATATATGTATATACACTGCAAATGCATGCATGCCTTTGTGTAAATATATATATATATATATGTATATATGTATATGTGTGTGTGTGTGTGTGTAGATGCATATATAAATACAAAGAAATATGTGTACACCCAAGAAAAAGTTTTTTGGGAAAGGTAGTAGAAAGTTATGGGAATTAAAATTCTTTCCCGATTTCCCAGATGGTAATGTTTTTCCCTACAAAATTTTTTTTGTATTCATTTTGTATGTATCCTCTATTTCCTTATCAATTTACAACTGCCATAGAAAGTAAGCTACTTGAGGTAAAGGACTTGTTTCACTATTTTATTTGTATCTCCAGCACCTGCCATGGTACTTGGAACATACTAGGTAATAATAATGGCTTGTTGATTACTTATTTGTTTTTAATTGATATAGATTTGAGTGGTAGAAACTATACAATTCTATGCATTTTATAAATATCATTTCAACTTTTTCCCCTAAATTCACAGAGCCATATATTTAAACCCAAGATTTAGAGTTCTATGTTCTAAGATGGTTGTTGTTATAGTAGTGGTTGTGGTTTTGTCTTTCTCTTTTATTGTATAAAAAGAGATAAATTTTATTTCTCCTCTACTGTAAGTGTTATAATATAGAACAGATGTTCATCAAAGTTCTTAAACTAAAATATTAAAGAATGTGACTACTGTCTAAGGGAGACATGGTCCTTTAATAATCACTTTTTTTCTCCATCAAGAAATCCAGTCCAAACCCAAAGACTTAAGCATAAGTGATTAAAAAAACTTTTAAATTAACATTTAAAATTAAATTAACTTTTAAAAGTTTACTTTTTAAATGTCAGAACAACATAAGTTCCTCTAGAGCAAGTAAATGGCATATCTAAAAAGCACTTAGTAGTACCTGACATAGAAAAGATGCTTAATAAATTAGAAATTTCTATGAAGAAAATACTTGTGATCAAAACTTTTCCTTGATTCAATGTAATATATGTATTTATATCTACTAATAATAGGACAAGTCAACATTCAATTGAAACAAAATCCCAGTATTTGACTCAAAAGGATTTTAGACTTGGAAGGTATCTGAGAAATCATCAAATCTAATCTCATTGTACAAAATGGAGGATAAAATGAATTAAAGTGTCACAATTAGTAAGTTGCAAAATATTCTTGTGATGCCAAATTCATCCTCTTCAACTATAACCTACCAAAATCAGGAATGCATTTTATATAAAGAAGTCTTAGCCCAACATTAATTTAAGAAAATTATGTGATAAACCTGAAGACTCCAGCTTCTGGGATAAGAATTAACTATTTGACCAAAATTGCTGGGCAAACAGGAAAATAGTATAGAAGAAACTAGGCATATACCAACATCTCACACTCTATAACAATATAAGGTCAAAATAGACTCATGATCTAGACATAAACAGTAACACTACAAGCAGTTTTAGGAGAGCGAGGAATAGTTTATCTGTGAGATCTTAGGAGAAGGAAAGAATTGATTAACAAGCAAGAAATAAAGAACATTATGAAATACAAACTTTGATAATTTTGCTTACATTAACTTAAGTTTTTGCACAAACAAAATCAATGCATCCAAAGTTAGAAGGGAAGCAGAAAGATGAAAAACAATTTTTACAGCCAGTATTTCTTATAAAGGCCTCATTTCTCAAGTATATTGAGAACGTGAGTCAAATTCATAAGAATTCAAGTCCTTTCCCAATTCACAAATGATCAAAGGATATGAATGGGCAGCTTTCAGATGAAGAAATTAAAGCTAATTATAGTAATATGAAAAATGTTCTAAAGCACCATTGATTAGAGACATACAAATTAAAACATCTCTGAGATACCACCTTACTCCTATCAGATGGTCTAAGATGACAGAAAAAGATGCATTATTGGTGGAGTTTTGAATTGATCCAATCATTCTGGAGAGCAATTTAAAACTATGCCTAAATGGCTATAAAACTGTGCATGCCTTGTGATCCAGCAATACTACTACAGTGGCTGTATCTTAACGAGATCCTTAAAAAAGGGAAAAGGGCTCATATGTGTAAAATTTTTATTAAGTTCTTTTTTGTGGAGTAAGGGATTAGAAATTGAAGCGATGCCCATAAATTGGGGAATAGCTGAACAAGTTGAAGTATAAGGATGTGATGTAATACTATTGCTTTTTAAGAAAAGATGATCAGGCTGATTTCTGAAAAGTCTGGCGAACTGATGTTGAGTGAAATGAACAGAAGCAGAATATTCTACATAGTTACAGCAACATTGATTGATGATCATCTATGACAAACAGTCCTCAGCAATACAGTGATCTAAGACAATTCAATAGTCTTGTGACGGAAAATGCCATCCATAGACAGTGAAAGAACTATGTAACCTGAATGCAGATGGAAGTATAACATCCCTCCTTTTTTTTTTTTTTTTCTCATGGCTTTCCCTTTAGTTCTGCTTTTTTTCACATGACTGATATGTAATTATATTTAATGTGATTTTACCTGTATAATCTATAAAAGATTGCTTACTGCCTTGGGGAGAGGGAAATTAAGGGAGAGATGGAGAAAAATTTGGAATTCAAAATATTATAAAAATGAATGTTAAAAACTCTTTAAATGTAATGGGAAAATGTTATTAAATTAAAATAAAATAAAATTGTTTTTAATGAGATGTGTATCCTCAAAAATCACTTTAGATTCCAGCTTTACTTGGTTAGAAGATCATATATGAAGCTTATATTCAAATTATTGAACTAGTCTTCCAATAGCACTCTCCAAAAAAAAAAAAAAAACCAGTAAGATTTAAAAATTAATAAACACTCATCATAAAAATATCTCAATATATGATAGTCTTAATTGTACTGAAAGTCAAATGTGCACTCTAACACACACACACACACACATACACACACACACATACACACACACACACACACACACACACACACACACACACACACACTAAACTCTTGAGGCCAATGTCATCTACTAGATATCTGAAATCTAGGTTGAAGTCAGTGCTATTTAAAAGTAAATTAATTAAGGAGGGGAAAGACTTACCATTTAGGAGCACTACCCTCAAAAGAGCAAATCATTTGACAATGATTTTATACTAGATCTTCAAGGACTTTTTCCCATTTAAAAGACAATATTTGGAAAGTGTACCTTTGGCAAAATTAATCAGGACATGAAATAAAGAGCTGTCCAAAGGAAGAAAGGGAAACTGAAAGAATAAAATGGAGTCATCAATTCTATATCCAACTTATTTAATTTGTTGTATTAGGATTTTTTACTCTATTGAAAAGAGTTTAGAATATCTTTTAAAATCTTAGTATGATTTAAAATTTATATAACTTCAGAAGAATAATGCTAAAACAGGGCAACTAGATGGCATAGCAGATAGAGTGCAGGATCTAAGGTTAGGAAGACTCATGTTCCTGAATTCAAAACAAGCCTCAAATAGTAGCTGTGTGACTTGGAAAGTCATTTATCCTTGTTTGCTTCAATTTTCTCATCTATAAAATGAGCTGGATAAGGAAATGGCAAACTAGTCCCAGGGAACTAAAATGGGGTCATGATGAATTGGACCTGATTGAATTTTTAAAAATTGATAAATTATTTTAAATTGAAAATTTAATTATTTTAAAAAATTTAAATACCAGTGTTTCTTATTAAAATTCAATATTACTTCTATTTTGTTCTATACATAATTCTACTCAATTTTTGGATTTTGCAAAAATTTTTGTCAATGGTTACTCAGTGACTAAAAGGATTCATTCATAATCCCAACTTTAAGATTATCTGACAATGAGATTTTTATACAGATAGGATAGATTTTTTACATGATCCCACAAGAAAAACCCTAATAGAAATATATGTGACCAAGGCAGGCAAGGACCAGTCAAGAATGTGCCATTTAGAAACTTTTGCAATACAATACATGACAGAACTTTCTATTTAAATTAAAAAAAAATTATTCTTAAAAAGCTACAAAACCTCATAAATTAAAAATGAATATAAATAATGACTAAGATGGTTTAATTTTGAATTAACATGAAAACTATTAATAATAAATTATTTTAGTAAGTTTGTATCTTGTATGAATTTGAATTTATTAAAACTTAAAATAGCAGTAAGATTTTTTGGGACACTGTTAAATAAAATAGTATATAAAACTTATACTTTGAAAAAATTAAATTATATTTGAAACTTTATTGGCTGATTCATTCCTCGTTTGCCCATCAAAGTGTACATCTGGACCCAAATACCCAGAAGAGGTTCATTCACACAAATTCCTATTCTACTCCTCCAATTCCTATGTTAGACATTGTTTCATAATATGATTTGCCTCTTTTGTTTGCCACCCACTTCACTGATCTGTCCTACCTTGCAGGACCAAAATCAATTGTAGGTCAGTATTAGCTGTTCTTGCTCTGTTCTCTAGGAATCATTGTATTATGCTTATATTCCTTCTTCAAAAAGAATATTTTCTGTCTATGGCTACTATTTATAAAGGAATAAGATACACAATTAAGTCTCAACTGAGTTTAATGAAGATGTTTCTGTCTAGAAAATTGAATAAGGTTCTTTCCAATTCTAAGGTTCTCTATTAAAGAAAACAACAAAAACAAAAATAAGTAAGGGTGCTTTCTATTACACTACAAACAAATTATTAACATATATGAAATTCTCAAAGCTATCAGTATAAAAATGCCCCCAGTATCAATAAATTTACATGGTGGGAAAACTTAAGCAAATACATTTTTATTTTTATTAGTTTAAATATATTTTAATCTTAATATTAAAAAAAAAGAAATTGACTTTGAAATCTTTATTTAATAATGACTTAAATCTTATTAAGGATCTATTCTTATAGTAATAAAACTAAGTTGTGATGAATTTAAAGGTTAGGATGAACAAATCAGAAGAAAGGCAGATGAGTATTGTGTGTGTGGTTTGTGTGTGTGTGTGTGTGTTTTGTTTTTTATCTTGGACACAATAGATGTTCCAATGTTGGTGTCCTTTCTCTGTTTTTCCAACAAATTGACTCTAGGTGGCACAAAAGATCCTTTATTGCAAAACGAACAACACTAAAGACCCTCTCCCTGCCTCACCCCCAATATGTCCTGCCTTTTATGGTGATTTACTTTTAAAATTATAGTATATCATTTCATAAAAGCCAACAGTTTAAGCTCTGAGAAACTAGATTTTCTTAACACATTTCAAAAACAGAAATTAATTGGCTAAAAGAAAAATGAACAATGTACAATCAAAAGATACATACATTGTGATATCCTCATTTATATCACCATTATAAAATGAATAATATAACATCAAATATAGTCATTTTAATATCCAGAAAACATTATCCTATCCCCATGGAACATTATCTTACTTGGAAAAAGTTTATCTAGATCTTCACTGAGGGAATGAAAAGCTTTTAAGAACTGGAGTTGGGATTGGTTTTTCCTTGCTTTCTATAACATTATTTTTTAATGACATTTTTTTTGTTGATTCAGCTGGTTATTTTTACAGTCTTTTGGGGGATACTTGGTTGAGTAACCATAACCATAAATTAACTTGGAGCCTAACAGCTCATTTTAATCACACTTACCTTGCATAGTAGTCTCCAGGTGGTACTGCTTCTTGAAAGAATTGGAACTGGTACAAATAAAGTCCAATCAAATGCCCAGCAGAGAAGATGGCCATTAAAACACAAAGGCAGCTGAATATCAGTGGGTCAAAAGTCCGGCACCAAGACCACCATGTGCATAGTCCCAAAAATACAAAGAAATATACTGATGAAGTCAAAGATGGTAACATCATACCTGAGGGGGAGAAATGAAAATGGAAAATGTTGATTTGCAACTGAAAAAGCATTCATAAAATACACATATATATTTTGTTCCTTGTGACTCTAGGACCAGTACTCTATCCATGATGCCATCTAGCTGCCTCCAACATTGATTATAGTAAAGCAAGGAAATAACTAAAAATAGAAACAAATCTCACTTGTAATTTCTATGCACAATAGACATGTTTATACCATCGAAAATACTTATATATTTTTATTCTCCTACAATACATTTCTATCCCAAATTTTTAAGAGGAACAGTACAGTTTCTTCCTTATTATCTCCATTTTGATAGGTTCACTTTGGTAGTCAACCAAAAGTTACTCTGAACACCTGTTCAAAAAGTGTTTTGGAAATCTGTTTTCTGATAATCAGAGGAAAAATGATCTAAATTAGCAGTAGCAATGTATTATGACCAAACTTTCAAAAGGCTTGCAACTAGGGAATTTACTGCCTAATCTTCTCCCCACTTTAAAGAACAAAACATCTATTTCAAAGTGGGAATGATTCCATAAAAATTTTGGTTTATTGCAATACACAGATGCTACTAATTTTACTGGGTAGATTAAGAATTTTACTAATTTCATAATAATGCATCAGATCACAATAGTTTACAAAATATTAAAAATTTGTCCTATCTTATAAAATGTGGTCATACCTATGTAATGAGATAGTTAAACAACAGGGGTTGTGAGTCTATATTACTGTTGCAGTTTAAGGTATTTTTTATTCTATCTATTGAACTTTGGCAAATGAAACATCTTCTCACCCAGACCCTTTCCTTCAAACTATTGATGCAACTCTAGTTTGTTATATTTAATCTAAAATGATCATATGATCCCATGTCTCCTTTAATATTTTGAATAAATAGCCCAAAGGGAGTAGAGCTGTCATGTTTATGCACCCAAGTCCCAAGACCAAAATAAGAGGTAAATGCTAAAGGAGGAGTTTGGAGGAGGAGTTGGCAGTTACCAGTCAAATTAGGAAGGAAAGTACTCTACCAGTTGGATTAAGAAATTTTATTTACTATCAATAAAATGTGGATATTTATATTGCTTATGTCCTTATTCTATAAGTTTTGTCATAGATTATATGTAATGATAATGCATTATAAGCATGTGTGCATGCACGTGCACACATGCACACGCGCGCACACACACACACACACACACACACACACACAAATACATGCCTGCAAGGAAGGAGCATAATAGTAGGAGGAATCTAAAAGTGCAGAATGTTGGCACAATCTTATCAATGGGCCACGCCATTTTTCTAGAATCTAATAATTTATACTATACAATAAAATTTAAGTGGGAAAAAAAAAATTCAGCCAAGGTTTAATCATGAAACCATCCTCTGAGAGCTCTGAGAGCTGTTATTTAGTAGTACTGATGAAGTGGAAAGCACATGAATTCTGAAGTCAAGGGGTTTATGTTTAGATACCTACTACTTTTTTTTTATATTTTTTTTAATAATATTATCCCTTGTATTCATTTTTCCAAATTATCCCCTCCCTCCTTCTACTCCCTCCCCCCGATGACAGGCAATCCCATACATTTTACATGTGTTACAATATAACCTAGATACAATATATGTGTGTAAATACCATTTTCTTGTTGCACATTAAGTATTAGATTCCGAAGGTATAAGTAACCTGGGCAGACAGATATTAGTGCTAACAATTTACATTCACTTCCCAGTGTTTCTTCTCTGGGTGTAGCTACCTCTGTCCATCATTGATCAACTGGAAGTGAGTTGGCTCTTCTTTATGTTGAAGATTTCCACTACCATCAGAATATATCCTCATACAGTATTGTTGTTGAAGTGTACAGTGATCTTCTGGTTCTGCTCATTTCACTCAGCATCAGTTGATGTAAGTCTCTCCAAGCCTCTCTGTATTCCTCCTGCTGGTCATTTCTTACAGAGCAATAATATTCCATAACCTTCATATACCATAATTTACCCAACCATTCTCCAACTGATGGACATCCATTCATCTTCTAGTTTCTAGCTACAACAAAAAGAGCTGCCACAAACATTTTGGCACATATAGGTCTCTTTCCACTCTTTAGTATTTCTTTGGGCTATAAGCCCAGTAGTAGCACTGCTGGGTCAAAGGGTATGCAGAGTTTGGTAACTTTTTGGGCATAGTTCCAAATTGCTCTCCAGAATGGCTGGATTCTTTCACAACTCCACCAGCAATGTATTAGTGTCCCAGTTTTCCCACATCCCCTCCAACATTCATCGTTATTTGTTCCTGTCATCTTAGCCAATCTAACAGGTGAGTAGTGGTATCTCAGAGTTGTCTTAATTTGCATTTCTCTGATCAGTAGTGATTTGGAACACTCTTTCATGTGAGTGGATATAGTTTCAATTTCTTTATCTGAGAATTGTCTGTTCATATCCTTTGACCATTTATCAATTGGAGAATGGTTCAGATACCTACTACTTTTGAAACTCATTCCTTGAGTGATCATGGGCAAGCCTTCCTTGGGTCTCAATTTCCTCATCTGTAAAGTGAAGGAGTTCTACAAGTTTGATGACTTTAAAAAACAAATAAACACATTTTTTCCTTATTCCTCAGTGTGCCAAATATTCATTTGCTATATGCTTAACTCAACTGGGCTCTTTAGGAGTTACAAAAAGCACCAACCTGTTGAACCAAGTAAGATGGTCACAACAACTTTTCCAGCAGTGGCAATCATGTTGCCAATGAACTCTTTCAATCTGGAAGCAAGTGAGGCAAACCTACGCAATATTTTTAATTTTGTACTTTCTTCCAATTCCCCTTCAATAGCATCTCCAGCATCTAAGTCCTCTTCATATATCAAGGCTTCTTCAGAATCTGCTTTTTCTCCTCCAGCCTAAATGCAAAACAGAAAACACTGTAATAAATTCAATATTCTATGAGCAGGTTAATAGGGATGATTTTGATGATATTGAGTACATTTTTTCCCCTCAAAACAATCCAGAAACCTTATAATAATGCATTAGGATTATTTTATATTCCTCTTTTAATTTTTTGATGAGGCAAACATGACAAATGCAAGTATTTAATAATAATAATATATAATAATAATTAAAAATAAAATCTATTATTTAATAATAACCTAATCCTCTTTATGTATAGATGTTTCTAAAACAGTAAAAGAGATATTTATGGGAATAACTCCTTTTAAAAATATTATGTTCTATCATTTTTTGATTTGATTTTTAAAAATTTTGTTTTGCCTTTAGGATAATGTGGTTATATCTGATCTATTCTGGGCGGAGGACAGAAATTTGGGCTTCATTCAAAGAATTTAGGAAATCCCTTTCTTTGTGGAGATTGTCTTTGTTCTTTATTTCCATGAAATCTGCCTCTAGGCAAATGACTATACATAGACTGATTAGCAACATAAACAGCCTGTTACTACATGGACTTTTAAATAGATAGTACAACATAGGGACCCATTTCTGACTGTTGCATTATTCTGGAATTGACATTTATTTCTATACTACACTTGGGAAAGTAGGGACATTAAGGAGAAAGACTCTATTCATTCATATAGTGCACACTTTTCCCCACTAATTCTAACTTTAGGACCCTCCAGATGTTTTTAATGCCAAAACAACCCAACATTTTCTTAATATCTTTAACAAGAAAGGTTTTAAAAGGTTAGGTTCAGAACCACCACTGAGCTCAAAGTTGTTTTGACCTGTCTGAAAAGAACAACTTATGTATTACCAGTGGGGATGAGATATAGGTAAGCTGTGGAGAAAGTGTAGTTTAGGTGGGAGGAAGAAATTATAATAAAGATGCTCACCAAATGAGAGTGAGGGATGAAACTTAAAAATAAATAAATTATAATGATTAAAAACTAAACACTAGAAATCTATTTCACCACTATGAGCCTCAGTTTCCTTATTTATAAAAGGTTGGATGAAGAGCTGGACTGGGTAATTTTTAAGTGATCTTCCAACTCCAAATCTATGATATTTCCTTTATCCTACTTATGTAGGCTTTAGGTCATGTTTCTTACTTTAAAGAATTTCAAATAACAGCATTGTTCCTTGCCACATTCTTAACTGTTGGAGCAAAGCAAAGAAAAAGGTAGCACTGACTGTGCCAGAGATGGGATAACAGAAACACTACCCATAGTAGAAAAGAAAATGTGATTACAATTTTCAGTAACAAACTGTGTGTATACATGTGTGTACTTGTATGTTTTTATGTATGTATGTGTGTTTGGGGGGATGGGACACAGAGAAAAAGAGAAGCAAAATTTGCACGCTATATTCCATAAGCTTGACATAATTCTTGGGGAAATTCTAGCTTGGATAATTAAACAGAAAATATATAGATAAATGCTGGTTAGAAAGAGCTGGGCCTTTAACTAGACTAATAGGCTAGTCATTGTTGGTTTTTTTAAAATCATATAATCAATAAGGAATCAAAAATATTTTTAAGCAGAGGAGTGATATGGTCCTCATTTAAGGAAGATGATTTTGTTAGCAGGTGGAATAATTAGAGAAAAAAAGAAACTAGAAGAGTTACCAATAATGAGGTTATTATAATGGTTGATACAAAAGGATGTAAACTTGAGTGGTGGCTCTTTAGAGAAAGGGGAGGATGTTAGAGATTTTGAGGACTTATAATCAATAGAATACAAACACATTGGATAATAGAGGGAGGTGATGGAAAGAGAAGAATCTTGAAGGATTGGTTATGAACCTGGGAAAATGTAAGAATGGTGATGTCTTTAATTATAACAGGTAAATCTGAGGGACAGTCATATTAAGTGCTAAGTATTTTAAGATTCAATTTGGATATGTCAAATATGAAATGCTTGTGAAATTCGGATATCCAAGTTGAAGATAGGGGAATGGTGTTCATAAGAGGGAATATGATTTAATATATACATATATAGGATCACAGATATATAATATCCTGTTGTCTCTCAATATGTAATCTTTCTCTGGGAGGAGGTTTCTTTTCTGTATAATCTTTTTCTCTATGAGCAGGTTTCTTGGGAGGCTTCTGGAGCCTCCAGCCAGAGTGAAGGTAGAATCTCGAATCCTCTTCTTCCCCTCCAAAAGTGTGGGATTGCTGGACTTGCAAATCCATGAGACATCTTCTCCTTAACCCAATCCAGAACTGACTCCTCAGACTCAATGTTCCTCTTTTTATCCTCCCAGAGAATGGGCTCATGGGTACTCCCAGGGGCTTGTGGGAAATCCTTACTGACCAATGAACTTGCTCCTTTTTAAAGGTGTATAAACTCCTTTTTAGAACTCCTTTGAAAGGTGTGAACTAAAGCTGTGAACCCTGAGCTAGAGAATTGTTAAGTACCGACTTAGCACCCAGTAAGAACCTAACACAGATACAGAGATGAAAGAGGAATTGAAGGCCATCTAGTTCAATCCCTTCATCTTAATATGAGGAAAGTAAGATAACATACTTAGTAGCAAAGGTCATAAGAATTAGATTTGAAAGAGGTTCTCTGACTTTTTTCTACCATGCCCACTCTCTCTTCTCTTCAGACAAAGATGATAACTGAACCCATGAGAGCAGATGATATCATTAAGATAAAAGGAAGAAGAGATACCAGATAGAGACTTCTGAGACACCCAAATTTAAAAAAGGTAGTGTATGGATGATGGATTCAGAAAGGGAACTTGGATGGATAGAAGAATCAGAAGGGGATAATGACAGAAGTCAAGGGAGAAAAGCATATTGATTAAGAGAGAGAAGTGAAAAGTATCAATAGCTACTAAGAGGTTAAGAGAAGGATGGAGACCGAGAACAGACATGGGATTTAGCATTTATAAAAAAATAGTAACTTTTAGAGAACAGTTTGAGAATGGTAATCTTATTAGAAGGGAAGTAACAAATTGGGAAAAAATTTTTACAGTTAAAGGTTCTGATAAAGGCCTCATCTCCAAAATATACAGAGAATTGACTTTAATTTATAAGAAATCAAGCCATTCTCCAATTGATAAATGGTCAAAGGATATGAACAGACAATTTTCAGATGATGAAATTAAAACTATTTCCACTCATATGAAAGAGTGTTCCAAATCACTATTGATCAGAGAAATGCAAATTAAGACAACTCTGAGGTATCATTACACACCTGTCAGATGGGCTAAGATGACAGGAACAAATAACGATGAATGTTGGAAGGGATGTGGGAAAACTGGGACACTGATGCATTGTTGGTGGAGTTGTGAAAGAATCCAACCATTCTGGAGAGCAATCTGGAATTATGCCCAAAAAGTTATCAAAATGTGCATACCCTTTGACCCAGCCATACTACTACTGGGTTTATACCCCAAGGAACTACTAAAGAAGGGAAAGGGACTTGTATGTGCCAAAATGTTTATGGCAGCCCTTTTCATAGTGGCTAGAAGCTGGAAGATGAAGGATGTCCATCAATTGGAGAATGGTTGGGTAAACTATGGTATATGAATGTTATGGAATATTATTGTTCTATAAGAAATGACCAACAGGAGAAATACAGAGAGGCTTGGAGAGACTTACATCAACTGATGCTGAGTGAAACGAGCAGAACCAGAAGATCATTATACACTTCAACAATGATACTGTACGAGGATGTATGCTGATGGAAGTGGATTTCTTCAACATAGAGAAGAGCTAATCCAATTCCAATTGATAAATGATGAACAGAACCAGCTACATCCAGAAAAGGAACACTGGGAAATGAGTGTAAACTGTTATTTTTACCTTCTGAATCCAATTCTTCCTGTGCAACAAAAAATTCGGTTCTACACACATATATTGTATCTAGAATATACTGTAATATATTTAACATATATAAGACTGCTTGCCATCTGGGGGAGGGGGTTGGGGGAGGAAGGGAAAAAATCTGAATAGAAGTAAGTGCAAGGGATAATGTTGTAAAAAATTACCCATGCATATGTACTGTCAAAAAAAGTTATAATTATAAAATAAAATAAAAATTTAAAAAAAGAGAATGGTAATCTTAGAAGTCAGTTTAAAAAGGATTGAGAAGTGAATTAGCAGTGAAGAAATAGAAGCATTGAGTGTAGATGTCTTTTCCCAGGAAATTGAAAGATGAAAGGGAGTTAGACACACTAGATTCAACCACCATACTTCATAAGTGAAGAAAGTGAAATACAGAGAAATTAAGTTACTGTCTAATTTATACAACCATTCAGAGTGTGAGGCAGGATTTTTAAGCCAAGTCTTCTCAACTCCAAACCTGATATTCTATTAACTCAATCATAGGCCAATTAGTGAAATTTTGTGTTTCTTGAAGTGCCTGTTTTTGCATACAGCAGTAAATCTTTGAATATAACCCTTTCTGCCTAAAAGCTTTGCATGGCATTGAGAACTGATGACACAGATTAATATGACAAGAAATAACAATTTTATTGCCACTCAGACCAGTTAAAAAATAACCATCATAATAAATACCTTATTATGCAATGAGAGAATTCCCAAGGGTTCTGATTAAATCAAATAAACCTATCTAGTAATTTGTGAGGTCATAAAAATTTGTTTCCATGACCTTTCCTTAGTAGGACAGAGGTTCCATGAATTTTATAAACATACAATTTAGTTGTTTTTCTCTCTGAAAAATCCCAGGGGCTTTCATTTAAGAACACTTTTAAAAACTGACAAACAGATAAAACACAGACAAAAAAAAAAAAAAAAAAAAAAGATTTTAAGCTGCTACTATCCTGATCAGGGCCAGAATATCCATTAGTCATTTCAAAGCTTGACTTATTAATGTCCCAGTTTAAAAAAAAAAAATTCCCCAATCTCATGAAGTATAAACACTGTAGCATTGGAAAAAATTTTCACGTCATAATAACATATTTACTAACAAGTAATCTTAGTCAGTTTGAAATGCATTTGTATTTTTTTAAGTTAGGAAGTTGAAGTATCATCACTACAAAAAAATCCTCCCCACCAAACAAACAAACAAAAACAAACCTAATTTTATTTTTGCTCTACTGGTGAAAGAAAATAAAGGAAGATTGTGAAAGTTTAAACATTTTTGATAACAATAAAATCCTATACATTTCAAATAATGAGATTGCCACTATTACAAAGCACAAAACTCTTCTGAATATACAATTTCTTTACCCCACAATCCACATAATTGTTTTTTAATTTAAAGCACATGTATGATTCAATTAGGATATTTGGAGAAAACACTTCTACTAATTAAAGAATACTAAAATGGACTGTTTCAGAAGGTACTCCTCTTAACTCTCCCATCCCTGGAGTTTTCACAGTAAGGACAGGATGGCCCCTTGAGGGTATACTGTACAGGTGATTCATGTTCAGATATGGATTGTACTAGATGGTCATTCAAATCATTTCTAATTCCACTATTTTATTATAGCTTTGCCTTTACCACTACATTAAATTAAACTGTACATGTTTTAAGATCTTTATTTCCTTTCTCCTCTTTTTTGGCAAAGTTTTATTGTCTTCAGAATTTTTATAGACATCCCCAAATAGAGCAATCATTCCAACTAATCTCAAATCCACCGTGCTCAGACTAAAACCACATCTCAGAAGAATTTGTTTCTAGGACAAGATAATGGAAAAGAAAGTAGACAATAAAGGAAAACTGACTTGACTGAAACTATTTGCTATTCACATGTGAATACAATGATTCATAATATTAAAGGATTTTACTACAATCAGAAGGAAAAATGCACCTCATGCAATCCCCATCCTCTTACAAGTTAGGAAATAAAATTCAGAGGTATTGTGATATGGGGCAAAGTTAGGAAATAAAATTCAGAGGTATTGTGATATGGGGCACATAGGTTATAAAATAGGAGAACCATGACTTCAATGTAAATATTTTCATACAAAAACCTTTTCTTTTTTCAGGGCACCCTATAGAACCTATGTACTAAGTCAAATAAGGACTTAAAAGGAAAAGGTTTCTTATACCCCAAAAAAGGCAAACTCTGAAAACTTGATTTAATTCAGAGCTTATCCAGAAGTTCTTGGTTTTTACATATTACCTGTTAAGTTATCACTTAATTGTTCATGAGAGAGCTGCATTAGTTGTTCTTTATAGCTCCTTCTGCTTCTAAATCTATGATGCTATGACCTATGGATGTCAGCTTCAAGCAAGATGTAAAAATAAGGAGGCAGAAGCAAATGGTAGAGAAAAGGCATTGATTCATCTGCACTCCCCTAAACCCTTCTAACAACTGAACTCTCTCTCTCTCTTTTTTTTTTAATAGTTTTTATTTAGCAGATATTAGCATGGATAATTTTACAACATTGACAATTGCCAAACCATTTGTTCCAATTTTTCCCCTCCTCCCCCCCTCCCAGATGGCAGGTCGACCAATGCATGTTAAATATGTTAGAGTATAAATTAAATACAACATATGTATACATGTCTAAACAGTTGTTTTGCTGAACAAAAAGAATTGGACTTTGAAATAGTGTACATTTAGCCTGTGAAGGAAATCCAAAATGCAAGCGAATAAAATTAGAGGGATTGGAAATTCTATGTAGTGGTTCATAGTCATCTCCCAGAGTTTTTTCGCTTAGTGTAGCTGGTTCAGTTCATTACTACTCTATTGGAACTAATTTGGTTCATCTCATTGTTGGAGAAGGCCATGTCCATCAAAATTGATCATCATACAGTATTGTTGTTAAAGTATATAATGATCTCCTGGTCCTGCTCATTTCACTCAGCATTAGTTCATGTAAGTCTCTCCAGGCCTTTCTGAAATCATCCTGTTGGTCATTTCTTACAGAACAATAATATTCCATAATATTCATATACCATAATTTATTCAGCCATTCTCCAATTGATGGGCATCCAGGTAGTTTCTAGTTTCTGTCCACCACAAAGAGGGCTGCCACAAACATTCTTGCACATACAGGTCCCTTTCCCTTCTTTAAGATCTCTTTGGGATATAAACTCAGTAGCAATGCTGCTGGGTCAAAGGGAATGCACAGTTTGATAACTTTTTGGGCATAATTCCAAATTGTTCTCCAGAATGGCTGGATTGAACTCTCTCTCTTAAGCCCCTCCTAAACAACTTTAATTAATGCCCCTAAATAAATTCTGGAGCAGCCAAACCCACAAAAGAATCAGATGAAACAATTTTGCTGCCCAAGACAACTTAGAAGGTCAGAAAGAAAGAACTATTGCACTGGGTAAAAGTGGAGTGCAGTCCTGCTCAAGCAGCAAGCCACCAAAGCAGTGGTAGATGTTGGTAGTGATTGAATCAGGGAAGGCAGTGGCAGGTTTCTGGAACTATTGGCCCACAGATGGTAAGGGGCTCAGATATCTTGTCAAAAGGAGATTACAGGGATCCCTTTGCTGGCACTAGGGGCAAGGCTCTTTTGCATTGCCCATATTTAGATCTGCAGTCCTGCATCTCAGTTCAAGTGTAAGAAGGAACACTAGCACACCAGAACTTGTGGCCACAGGGGAGCAGAGAAAATAGTCATAGTTTCAAAGTGGAAGAGAGTGCTTGTGGTTGCTCAAACACCAGAACACTTAACAGGAGAGTTGTAAACATACCTCTTTCTAGATCATAATACCTTGGAAGAACCAAAAACTTACAGATCCCCAGTATTATCTCTGAAAATAGTTGCACAAAAGAATCCTGAAGTTTGTGATTGTGCCCTTTTACTTTAGTACTGGGTTAAAAGTCAAGAAATAGTTTGGGAAAATGAGTCATTAGCAAAAAAAGATCCTGACTGTAGAAAGTTATTATGGTACAGAGAAGTATAGAGGGCTGAACCTCTGTATGACTGATTAAAACTAGGTGTTAACTCAATGGAATTGATAATACAATGGTTATCTAGTTTAGCATGGTGATTAATAGTTCTCTAGTTCAGTATGATTGATGTAATCTTTCTACAAATAATTGTTCCCTAGTGATATAATGATTGGTTTATATTCAATATACTGTAAATGATCTAATGATAATAGAGCATATAAACTAGGACAAATTAAGCCAGGGTCAGATTCAGGGAAGACAGAAGACTGAATCTTTGATCAGGCTCCTGGTGGCTCTCCCTCATTTCTCTACTGAAACCAGGGCCCAAGTGAAAAAGATAGACTTTGAAGGATAAATAAAGAATTTGGACTTTATCCCTGGCCATTCTCGTGGTAATTACACAATTGAAAGGAAGACTGGTCCAAAGATCTCCAGAAAACCGACCAGAACACTACAGAGAAGTTTAAAACAAACTCAGAAGACAACAAAGTCAAAACTGCTACCTTCAAAGCCTCAAATAAAAATATGAATTGAATCTAGGCCATGGAAGACCTCAAAGAAGATTTTAAAAACAAATAAAAGAAATAGAGGAAAAATTGGTAAGAGAAATGAGAGTAATGCACGAAAATCATAAAAAAGGAAGTCAACAACTTGATAAAGGAAGCACAAAAAATACTGAAAAAAAATTACACCTTAAAAATCAGCATAGGCCAAATGGTCAAAGAAGAACATAAATCTAATGAAGAGAAGAATGTCTAGGAAAGCAGAACCATTCAAGTGAAAAAAAAGATATACAAAAATTCTCTGAAAAGGACTCCTTAAAAATAGAAGTGGCTAAATGGTATAAGGAGGTACAAAAACTCACTGAAGAAAATAATTCTTTAAAAATTAAAAATGGAAACATGACTTTATTAGAATCAAGAAATTATAAAACAAAATTAAAAGAATGAAAAAATAGGAAAGAATTTGAAATATCTCATTGGATAACTAGCAGATCTAGAAAACAGATCTAAGAGAGATAATTTAAGAATCATTGGACTACATGGAACTTATGATAAAAAAAATGAGCCTAGACATCATATTTCAAGAAAATGTCAAGGAAAATGCCCTGATATTCTAGAATCTGAAGGTAAAATGAAAATGGAAAGAATCCACTTATCACTTCATGAAAGGGATCCCAAGATAAAAAATCTCTGCCAAATGTCCAAAACCTCAGATCAAGGAGAACATACTACAATCATTGAAAAAGAAATAATTTAAATATCATAGAGCTGAAATAAAGCTTACACAACATTTAGCAGTTTCTACATTAAAGGATCAGAGGACTTGAATGATATTCCAGAGTGCAAAAGGGCTAGGATAACAACCAAGAATCACTTACCCAACAAAACTGAGTATAATTCTTCAAGGGAAAAATTGACACTCAATGAAGGACTTTGTCTTGATGGAATAGCCAGAGCTGAACAGAAAATTTGTCTTTCAAATACAGCTCTGGAGAAGCATAAAAAAGTAAACAAGAAAGTTTAAGGAATTTAATAAGGTTAACATCCCTACATGGGAAGACGACACTTGTAACTCCTCAATTTTTTCTCTTTAATAGGACAGTGAGAAGGAATATACACAGACACAGGACATGAACGTGAGTTGAATATAATGTGATGATTACCAAAAAAATAAAATTAAGAGATGAGAAAGAGGAATGAACTTGGAGAAGGGGAGAGGGAGAATGGGGTAAATTAATTTCCATAAAAGAGGGACAAAAATGTTTTTACAGTGGAAGGAAAGATGGAGGGTGGGTTGTATATGAACCTAACTCATCAGAATTGACTCAAAATTCAAATAACATACACATTCAGTTGGATATAAAAATCTATCTTACCTTTCTTACCCTACAGGAAAGTAGGGGGAAAAAAGAGATGGGTTGTGAAGTTGATAGAAGGGAGGATTGACTGGGAAGGAAAAATCAGGTGCAAAACAATTTTAATAATAGAATGAAAGAAGAGAGATAATAGTATAAACAGGAAGGAAATAGGATTGAAAGAAATACATAATTAGTAAATACAGTTGTGGAAAAAAAATTTATACTAAGTTTCTCTGAAAAACACCTTGTTCCTCAAATATAATCAAACTTATAGAGATAAGAGCTATTACTCAATTTATAAATTGGTTAAAGGATGTGCAATTTTCAGAAGAAATTATTAAAACCACAGTCATATAAAAATTCTATAAAGCATTATTGATTAGATAAATACAAATTAAAACAACTTTGAGCTGCCACTCCACAGGTATAAGATTGGCTTATATGACAAAAATAGAAAATGACAAATGTTGGGAGAGATGTAAGAAAATCGAGGTACTAATGCACTTCTGGTGAAATTATAGACTGATCTAATTGTTCTGTACAGCAATTTTTAATTATTCCCAAAGGAATATAAAACCATGAATACCCTTTAGACAAGCAATACCAACTACTAGGTCTGTATCCCAAAGAGATAAATAACAAAAGGGAAAAAAAGATCTATATGTACAAAATATTCAAAGCACCTCTTTTAAAGATGACAAAGAATTACAAATTGAAGGAATATCCATCAATTGGGAAATGGCTGAACAATTTGTGTAAGATTATAATGGAATACTATTGTGTTATAAGAAATGATGATCAGGATCTCTCAAAAAGATTTACATGAACTGATGCAAAGCAAAATAAACAGAAGCAGATCATTGTATGTGGTAAAGAGCAATACCTACCATCAATTGTGAATGATTTAGCTATTTTTGGCAATATAATGCTCCAATACACTACTGAAGAACTTATGATGAAAAATGCTATCCATTTTCTGAGAAAAAAACTAATCAAATCTGAATGCAGATCAAAGCAAACTTTTTCTTTAACTTTTTTATTTTTCTTGGGTATTTTTGTCTCTATTTTCTCCCATGCCATGACTAACTGCAAATATATTCTACATGACTGCACAATGTGATCTATGTCTAATTGTTTCCTTTCTCAATGAAGGTGATAGAGAGAAAAATAATTTGGAAGTAAAAATTAAAAAAAAAAAAAAAACAACCAAATATTAAACTTTAGAATTTTAGAGGAGAAGGTAAAATAAGGAATAAAAGAGTAAGGGGAAAAAACAAAGTAGTAGGGATAGAATAAAAAGAGAGGCTGAGAAGGAAAATAGTGAGTAAAAATAAAAATGGAGAGAAATTCACAAGCAGTAATTAGAATTTTGTTAAATCTATAAAATAATGTCATTTTCCAATTAATAAGTGGTCAAAATCATATGAACAGGCAGTTTTCCAAAGAAAAAAATCAAAAACAATCTATAATCATATAAAATGCTCTAAATCATTATTGATTGGAGAAATGCAGATTAAAACAACCTTGAAGTATCATTTTATATATACTAGATTGGCTAAAAGGAAGATTGGGGAAGAAAGAAACAATAGAAATTTCCATGATAATTTTGTTGTATATTTAAAAGGAATAGCAAGTTGTGCATAGTAGCTTTGCAATTACATGTACAATCACATTTTTAATGTACTGTGTTATCAAATTGCTTGTTTTATTTAATAAATTAAATTTTTAAATGTTAAATTTGTTTTTATATGTAATTTTCAAAAATAAAATATTAAATTAAAAAAATATAAAAATAAGAATAATGTACAATTTCTAATAGGTCCTAAGGGTAGTTACTACTGTAACATTTTAATCCATTTCCTACTGGGACAAAGTCCAATGGCTATTGTTTTTTTGGAGAAAAAAAACCTAAATATTTCTATAAAACTACTTATGATCAGTTAAAAAAAAAAAAAAGTAGTTTGGAAAGGAAAGGGAACATTTTTCTAAAGGCCATGTGCTGTTTATTCAATGGCTATTTTCAAAAGTTAACATTTATGTTACCAAGATGAGTTTAGAACTCATGGAAAGAACAGAGAAATATTGTGACTCACTCTAGTAAGATAAAAAGTTATCCTCAGTGTTGTCCAGTGTAGGAGCAAAAGCGAAAAAGAAAAAAAATCCTGAATGAAAGAATAGAGATTTGTTGGGTTTGCTCCAAATCTGTTATATTAATATTTTTTAACTAAAGGAAAAAATCATCCAATTGGAAGGTTTCTTTCAGGAACGGTACCATAGCAAAATCATAATGTAGTCTAGTATACTTTTTCAATTAAAGTAAAAATTAGTGTGAGGGCTTATACCTTTAACTTCAATGTATAAATTAAAGGAAGTTTATATAGGCTAAGTATTAGTAAAGAGAATTGTCTGGCAATCATTGGCTAATGAGATTTAAAGGGATAGGAAATCTTTAAACAGTAAAGGAAATGAAATAAGTGATTACTATCAGAGATAGTCCAATGTAAAATCATTTATTCAGATCTCTGTTATAATAACACTTTACATATGTAGAGAATTGAATGGTTTTCAGAGTTCTTTCATATCCTGTCATATTATTTTCTCAATACCTTTGTAATAAGAAATACAGACAAGTATCATTATCTTCATATATGGAAATTTAGTTCAAGAAAGATTTGGGGGATTTGAATAGTTGAATAGGGATATTGATATATTAATATATTAAATGAGAAAGCTGAGGCTCTGAAATCATAGTTGCCCATCCTTTAAAGGCAGAAGATATGCTTTGTAGGGATATACAGCTATACCTGCCAAACAAGTCTTACCCTATTCTTCTAAGTCAGACGCTTCATCATCCAAAATGATAACAATTTTGAAGGTCAAGATGAGGCAAATCAATTTTTTGTAAAGAGTTTCTGAAAACCAAGAACCTTACCCTTTCCAAAGAGGAGGCAACTAATAATAGAATTTACACAAAGGAATCTTTGTGTACAGACACTGTACAAAGTAATCTAATGAGATAATATATTTATAAAGCATTCAACATATAACCTGACACATAATAGGTGCTATGCAAAAGTTATTACTATTATTAATTATTTTTGAGGGGAAGGGAATGATTTGGGGAAGACCACAAGTAAATTTCAAGCTCTCTAGATTTTCCCACAAACAGAACAACTTTGCACCTCAGGGCCAATATAGACTGAAACTCTAAGAAAATTTAGGGCAGAAGAGAGATCCTCCTAAGACAAACTAAGAAGACCAAAGGAAAGCCCCAGGCGTGGGATTAAACAGTGTGACCTGCAAACACCTCTAGATTAGTTACCTTGGAGTGAGCTAGGTTAAACTGGACCCACAAAAACTTTCACTTCCCAAACTATGAATTTAGTGAGGGGTGGTGTGTCTGAGTTCTGGAAGACTGAGTGAAGCTCAGCTGATTGTGAATGACAGACCCAGCAGTGGTGCTGAGGCTGAGCCCTGGGTGGGCAGGGCTGTTGGTGATTGTGGGCATTTGCAGGAGGGTGGAGCTCTTAGTTTGGGGTTCCAGGTCAGAAGGGAAAGCTGAAGTAGAGCTAAAGCCATCATCCCCTTACCTCTTGATTAGAGGTGATTAAACTAATACTTTTCATTTAAAAATATTATTATTTGCATGATTTTAAAATCAGGTTTCTTAATATTTAAATTTTGCTTGGATGACTGCTAAACTTTTCAAGTTAAATTTTATATAACAAAATTTAAGGTGCTGAGGTTTTGAGATATTTTCTAAATCTTATGATACATTGAAAGATACTGATAATTTATAGTTTTTGTTTGACATAAAAATTATACTTTAAAATTAATACAAGTATTTTTTCTCCCACCAACTTAAAAAAAAAAAAGCTTAACATTCTCCATTTCATTAAAGATGCATTCCCTATCCCCAAGACAAATTCTTGCCAGGATTAGCTCAATTTTGCTATGTCTGGATTGTAAATTTATGTATTACCTTTTAGAATACCTTATTTCAAATTGTATGCATGTGTACATGATAACTACACAATCTTGTATGATTCTAATTGTGACTCTTTAATAGTTGAACTTTTTGTTTCTGGCTGTTTAAAACATTTTTCCCCCTTCAATTTAGAAGCTCTTGACTGTGATGTTTCTGGGAATTTTCATTTGGGATTTATTTCAGGAGATTAGCAGTGAATTGTTTCAATTTCAGCTCTACTTTCCTTTTGCAAGATTTCTTTTAAAATGATATTTAATTCTCTCCTCCCTTCTCTCTCTCCTTCTCTCCCTTTTAAATTATCCATTTCCAAGTAAACCTTGCATTTTCTTCTATTTTTCAGTATTTTGATTTAAAAGAAAATTTTGTTATTTCAAAAATCATTAGCTCCTGTTTGGTCCATTCAGCTTTTCAAGACAAATTTTAAATAGGTAAGATTTTCTGTCTCTTATAAGATTTGTAGTTTGTGTTGTTTAGTCTTTTTTGGTCATATCCCACTCAAAATCTTTTTGAGGTTTTTTTGGCAAAGATATTTCCTTCTCCAGAAGTTTACAGTTGAGGAAACCAAAGCAGATTTAAGTGACTTGCTCTTGGTCACACAGCAAGCTAGTGTTCTATCCTTTCCTCTACCTAGCTGCTTTCTTATAAAGCACTAAGCTTTTAATTATCTTTTCACATTTTTCCTCCAAATTTTTTTATTTATTTTGCAGTTCTTTCCTCCTCCTCATTTTAAACTCTCCAAAAAACAAAAACAAAAATACCTTTTTCTTTCAGTTCTACCTGGAATTATTGTTAGCTTTATAGCCAAGCTGCATTTTTCTTTTAAGCTTTGCTTAGGATATTTGGAATTATTTTTTTATTCTTGGTTTGTGTTTTGGACATCATTGGCTTTATGACAAATTTTTATGGTGGGAATCTTTTTTTGTTTACTTAATTCTTATAGTCTTTTCAAGTTAAATTTTTTTTTTATTAGTGCCATGTTCTCCACAGTTCTGGAAGAAATATCAAGGCCTTTTGTTCCTCTTTTAAATTCTCTGAGGTCTTGCTGCTTCTTCTTCCTAAGACTGAGTGCTATTCTTCAAGGATCTCAGGGGCAGCTCAGGTTGGAAACTTGAAAGCTTTCAGAGTTTACAAAACTGTCTGATACCTTTCTGGTCTCAGCTTTGCAAATCCTCACCTTAGTTTAGGTATGAGCAGCATAATTGTGAGTTTGTCCATGGTTGGAGCCCTAATAGACTGTTGTTGACATGAGCTCTCTGTCAACTAACTAGAAAATTCAACAAGTTCAGAGTGACAAAATTATGTCTTCCTATTGCACCTTTGATTGAATTCCATGAGCTGGTGATTTAGCTGCAGATTAGGGTTAGGGCTGAATCTGTGGATTATTCACTATTTAGTATTACATAGCAATTATTCATTTTTGTTCCTACTCTTTGGCCATTACATTTTACTAAGCCAGGACCAAGCTCTGCTCCAGAGCTACAAATTGCCTCCTAAGTGCACATTAGATAGCACAACTCAGTTGCAGGCTAAATCTTATTCCTGATCCTTGCAATCACTCTTTGCCCTGAAAACCAGTCAGCATATATCTAGCTTCAGGTCCCTTCCTAAATCCATTTAAGATTAACCTAGTTCTGAGATCAGAAACAGACTTGCAAATTAGTTCTTGTTTCTATTCCCTAAAAAGCACACAGCTTTAGGATCTATCATCAGTGGAATTCAGCGTCAGTTTGGCCTGCCTTTAACTTCAGATACCTTTATAAGTCAATGTTGGAGTCACAACACAGTTCTAGGATCAGAGACATATAATTACCAGACGGATCCTACCCTGCTTTCTAGGTTAGGAAAAAAAGGCTCACTGTTTACTCCTTGAGTTTTATAGTCATTATTAGTCTAGTGCCCTCCTTAGATTTTTGATGCAGGAGCTTCTTGAGAAGAGCAAAGTTGTACTGCTTTCTTGTATACTACTATCTTGGTCAGTCTCCTCCCCACCTCTTTTTCTGAGGCTTTCCATTTGACGAGAAAGATTCCCATAATGAAGCTACTACATCCTTTCTTGAGGAATCATAGGGGTTTAGGAATTGTCTTTCTTATGTCATTCTTTGCAAACTCCCATCAAGGTATTTTATCTTCAAGCTAATGTATTAATATCAAAAATACACACTTAATTAGCTTTTAGAAATATTAACTATGATTGTATATAGTCAATACAAAATATCCCCTAAAAGTTTGTGATGTGTTCTCCCACAAGTACATAAAGAGATGAGAGGGGAAAGTGTTTAAACTTTGAAAACCAAATGATAACACCACTCTTGTAGGTTAATTTGCCAGAGATTTCAAAATGCTTCCTTTTAGATATGTTCCGTTTCTTTTTCCTTCTGTGCACTTGAATCTGTATCTAGTCTGCCCTTGACTCCTGATGCAATAATTGCTACCAGATGTCCTGGGGATATTACTAGGATGCTTATGGGAAGAAAGCAAGTCCCATAATCCACTAGACCCTCTTAAGTTTTTAAGTTCCTTCTCTATTCAAGAAGGAGGAGGAAAGAGCAGGTGGGTATGAAGATACTCTCCTTCCCTCCCTTCAAACATTCTTTTCTCATGGTTTCAGCTGGAGTTCTTTCCAAAGTAGGAAGTTCATTTAAACAGTTAGTAAGTTCTTAGGCAAATGAAAGAAATTTGCTATTGTACTTATTGAGGCATCAAAACTTGTTTACAGATCTTAACCAACGAAGATATGTTCTTACCTGATAAATGTATAAGAAATAAGTAGAGGGGGAGTGATTTTGTCCTTACCCTTACATATTATTTTATATACAAACCTTACATGAAACTTCTCAGAGGAAAGTCTTGATTGGTAACATGCTATAATTTATATATATCCACCATGCATTTTTCCATTGACTTTCCATTGGCATAGTTTTATAAATTCAATGCAGCCAAATCTCCTCTTTCTTATAAATTATAGCCCAACTCATTATCCATCAGCAATGCCAGTCTTAGATAAACATTGAAATAAATTCATTTATTTGGCTGTTCACCCAACTGTATATCATTGTCTAACAATATCTATATTTAATCTAATTGTTTTTCCAGTGTGAATGATTAGACTAGTCTCTTTTCCACTGCTATGATTTCCAGAATATTGGAAATTGATGTGATATATAATAGCATCATCAGTGAGTATAACAATTTAAAGACTTTAGCAATTCATCGAAAATATATTTTCTTTTCTTTTGGACTCAGTCTTATAAGGTAAGGCTAAAAGGGATATTAAATATCATCTCATCCAACACCTTTGTTTTACAAATGTGGATACAGAACCAGTGAGGTTCTATAGAATATCCAAAGTCACATAGGCAATAAATTACAGAATTAGAATTTGAGGAAAGACTGAGGCAATAAGAACAAATAACAAATAAGGTAAGAAGCGATAAGAGCTATCGTAATGACTTTGAGAGTGGGAAGAATACATGAGATGTAGAGACAGAATAATAAAACTTGGTAGGTACTTGCTGAGATATGTGGGATGAGGGGATGTAAAAAATCTAACTCAGAGCTGTTAATCTTGAAAACTATTCCCTAAATATCTTTATTATTTCCCAGTAGAGAATTGTCTTCTATAGTTAGATGCAATAGTCTTTCAAAATCATTTTCTTAGTTGCCATTATTTCCTTTTATCAGTTACTAAGGTGACAAAATCCATTCATGGTAGCTAACAAATACATTTAAAAGTCACTGTAAACTGATGAAAAACATATATTGTCATTTTTTCAGGTTTGGGTTTATGTCATTGTTGTGTCACTTACTGTGTGACTCTGGATAAGTTAACTTGTCTCAGGCTAAAAATGGAGATAATTAAACTTGCATTACTTATCCCCTCTATGTTGCTATTAACATGATAGAGTAGAATGCACTTGGCACCTATAGCTATGTATTTGAATGACTAACTTATTACCTCTGTGACCTTAGGGAAGTTAACTTTCTAAATAATATGAACTGCATACATTGTTTCATTTATAAATTACTAGTTTTCAAGAAGTGTTTACTAAGTATACACTATGTGCTATGCAATTGATTCATGGAAATCTATTTTTAAACTAAAAAAGGTGGCTAAGTCTCATCTGTGACTTTGTCTTATACAATGGTAGAAAGATGGCAGACACTGTGATTTTCAAACCCATCTTCTCAAAATTATTCTTTCTTTCTTTCTTTGTTTAGCACAATTAAAAGAACATACTGGTTTGCTTTATTTATTTATAACAGAAGGAGAATTCGATTAGATGCTTCCTTAAAATTTAATCACTATGTTACCTTTCTCTAATTGCCCCACATTCTAGGGAAGTTCTTTGAAAGCCTTAAGGTATGTGATAAATGTATAAACTATTCCAATAGTTCCAATATCCCATAATTAGGAAAATTTGATCCCCCTTACTCAGCCACTATGTTTTCTACACATTTTCTTAATTGTTTTTTGCTGTATTGCAGCATATTTGACATTATACAAGTACATATGTGCAGAGTGCATAGATTACTTAAATAATTAACTCATATGTACAGTGAATATATTTTAGATATATGTAAACAGGTATATGATTGTACATGAAGATACATATTATGTAATGTGCAGTTTCTATATGTTCATATCTATATATCTATCAATACATACAGTAATCTAAAACCAAACTGTTTAAATGAACTTCCTACTTTGGAAAATAGGAAGTGGACAAAAGGAAAAGTTATTAAAAACTCAATTATATTTTTTCTAGAAAAATTTGTCTTCACTCTATAATAGTTAGAATTATCTTCCTAGTTGTGTGCTGTCTGTGGTCATCAATCAAACTACAAGATGAGCTTAGTAGATATCCTATAAAATCAAACCTATCCAAGAAAAACAAGAAGATTATGAAAAAAAAGTTAACCAACTAGAAATGGAGATACAGGTTCTCAAAGATGAAAATAATTCTTTGAAAATTAGAATTGGACAAGAGGAAGCAAGTGGAGCTATGAGAGACCAAGAAATAACAAAAAAGGTATATAACATGTGTAAATAGAACAGAATGTGAAATATAAGAAAAACAACAAATCTATAGAACAAATCAAGATGAAAATTGTGACTAAAAAAAAAATCTTGACACAATAATGTAAGAAATAATCAAGAAAAGTGTCCTGAAAATATTAAAACATGAGGGGAAAGTAGAAATTTTTAAAAATCTACTGATCACTACCTTAAAGAGATCCTTCATGGAAATCACATAGGAATATTATTGACAAATTTTGCAACTCCTAGATCAAAGAGAAAAAAATTTCAATAAACAAGAAAAAAATTAAAATATGCTGGAGCTACAATTAGATTTATATAGGATATATACAGCCACAATAAGAGACCACAGGTCCTTGAATCATGTCTATTGACAATCAAAAGAAGTGGCCTGTGGCTAAAAATATCATATCCTGCAAAACTATCCATAATATTGAATGAGAAAAAAATGGATATTCTAGTCTTGAAAAATTTGCTTGAAAAGTTAGAATCTTCAAACATGACTTAACAAAAGACATTTGCTTTACCTCCTACTTATATCTTCATTACAGCCAGGATCCACTTATTTATTTATGGATTGCTTATTTTAAAGATCATACTCATCCAATTTTTATTTAGAAGGTTTCCAGCACCATAATATAACTCCTGAATTGCCTCTCTGCATTGACAAGCCAGAGAGGCTCACAGAATACAAACTTAAGCTAATATTTAGCCTGAGAGTAATGTAACCAAAGGAGTAAAATCAGTTCTATCAGAATCCTATTCAGTAAAAATGGCAGCTTGAATCCAGGAAGCTGCTTAAGGTCTTCCAGTTTCTTTCAAAAACCATATGAAACTGAGGCTTGGAATAAAGTCTGATGGAATGAAACCACTTTTCAATTCAAGATAGACTGGAACAACTTCAAGAAATGTCAGTCTCACTGGAGTGAAAAAGGATTTCAGCCCAGCTCAGATAGATTCTGGGAAAGCTGAGAGGGACTTAACCACAGCAAATCAACAACTAAGACTCTTAGTCATGGCTCAGTAGAGGAGCAAATCAGTGGGGTAGTTTCCAGTCTCAGTTCAGAAGGCAAAGTCTGGAAAACCAGGCTGTTTCCTAAAAAGAGCAGGCAAAAACTATTTTCTGGAAATAGAAGGGCCTTGTGCTCAAAACCAAGCTAGGAGCTGCATTGGAAGGTTGGGACAGTGCCTCCTTTACCTTAGAAGCAGAGTTCAACTATAAAAGTTATAAAAATAAATAAATAAATAAATAAAAAAGAAATGCCAAAAGAAAAGGAAATGAGCAAGAAATAGATAAGAACCTTGACCATAGAAAGCTACTATGGTGATAGGGCAAACCAAAATACCAATTCAGACAAGGACAAAATGTGCACAGGAGAAATCTCAAAGAGTGATGTGAATTGGTCTGAAGCCCAAAGAGAATTCTTGGAAATGCTCATAAAAGACTTTAAAAGACAAATAAGAAAGGTAGAAGAAAAAAATGAGAAAGGAAATTAGAGGTATGCATGAGAGAGTCAACAGCTTGTCTGAAGAAAACAACTCCTTAAAAAGTAGAATCAACCAAATGAAAAAAGAGATACAAAAACTAAATGAACAAAATCACACATTAAAAACTAGAACACTGTGAATGAAAAATAATGATTCTGAGGTAGCAAGAATCAGTGAAACAAACTTTAAGAATGGAAAAAATGGGGGAAAAAAAGTGAAATACCTCATTGGGAAAACACTCGACTTGGAAAATAGATCCAAAAGAGACAATTTAAACTTTATTGGCTTACCTGAAGACCCTGACCAAAAAATAAGCCTGGATAGAATTGTTCAAGAGATCATTAAGGAAAACTTTCCCAACATTTTGAGGAACAGAGGGGGAAAATATTCATTGAAAGAACTCATTGATTACCTTTGGAAAGAGATCATGCAAGGGAAATCCAAAGGAACATTGTTGCAAAACTCCAGAACTCAATCTCAAGGAAAAAAATACTGCAAGCTGCCAGACAAAAGTAATTCAAATATTAAAGAGCAACAGTCCGAATTACCCAGGATGTGACAGCTTCTACAAAAAAGAATTGGAAGGCCTGGAATTCCATATTCTGGAAGGCAAAGAACCTAGAGTTACAACCAAGAATTTACTACCCAGACTGAGCATTATCTTTCATAAGAGGCAATGGAGCTTCAATGAAATAAGCTACAATAATTTCTATTGAAAACACCAGAACTAAACATAACATTTAATTTACAAACATAGAACTCAAGAGAAGCATAGAAA